>NC_044550.1:65732480-66039128 GCF_007565055.1 Rhinopithecus roxellana | reverse complement strand
GACCTGCTGTGACACTCTTACTCCCACAGTATTTAAGGTTGGAACTACCTCTTCACTAGGCTTTTAAGAAGCCAGTCAAGAGTTTCCCTGCATCCTTCAGATTCCGCTGCCACCACATGTGAGTAGTTGCCAGTTATTTGGGAACAGAAAGTGAATGACTCTGACACCTCAAGATGGGGTAACCTGTTTTTAAAAATAAAATAAATGAAAAACCACACACTTACATTTCATAACAAAAACATATACTTAAAACAACTAAATAATTAGGAACAAATTAAAAATTAGAAATTGGCAAATAAACGTTTGCATCATCCCAGGGCCCATGGAGCACATCCACTCCCTTTTCTATACATTAGTCAGTGATAATACCCCTGGCATCGAATAACACTGATATTCAAATCTCTGCTTTACAAGTGAAAATCAAGAATTTTTTCCACTCAACTTTTCAGAATCTTGATTTGTCACTTTCAGGAAATTGCCATCTTCTTTTCTCCTTCTTTACTATATGTAGAACAAAATTCATAAATTTGGCTAATGTCAAAATGCTCTGACAAGGATTGATGACAGAAATCCCCACAGGGCATTTCTCCATATAAATTATTATGTAAATTCTTGAAAATATAAGTTTGTATAAATAAATATAAGGAAGAGATTCGGATTTATTGACTTTCTTTCATTATATTTTTTATGGGGCATCCAAAATTAAGTGAGTTTGATGAATTTAATGTTCCTGCTTCCTAAACATATGCTATCAAATTGGGTGATTTGGTGGTGAAATATTATGCATGCATTTTTTAATGTAATTTTTTTAAAAGTTGTGGCATATTAGGTTCATTTTTCCCTACTCCATGAGTTTGCTTCACTTTGAACTGAATATTTGTTTTAAAATTACCTGACCTGCCTGATATATAAAAGTCATGATTTTTAAAGCCTATGCTAACAGTGCATAGGGAGTGAGTACAGATATAATTATAAATGTAATTTTAATTCTATTCTCTTTACTGGGCTGTAATATCTGTGAGTAATCTATTCCAAAATCAAAGATCAACCCAAATCCTTTCTACCAACTCTGTGCCTGTTTTCTAAGTATTTATTTAATGTCATTGTTCAGTGAGGGACCTAGAGGCCTTTCCCTTTAGGTGGAAAGAAAATGCAAATCTGTTCATTATTTGCTAAGGTTCCTAAGGATACTGGAAACACACAGACACTTGCAACTGTGAATTTCCCAGTAAATATAAAATCTTTGTCTTCTGGAGTATTTGCTTAACTGAACAAAGTTTACACAGCCTGAAGAGGATTAACATTAACAATAACACAAAATTAAACCTTTGACATTCCTTCAGTTCATTTCTATGGTTATCTTCTCTTTTCTCAGATCGATTTTTCCCCAACTCTATTATTAAAAAAAAGAAAAAGAAGATCTGACAGTATTCACTGGACCTTCCAGGCATTAATTATTACCATTACAATTATTTCTCTCCTACATTTATTTCTTCAGGAATATTTTATTTAGTATTTAAAATGGGCCAGATACTGTCCTTCATACTATAGATACAATGATTAAAAAACAGAAACCATTCTAGCCTCTGAGATTTTATATTTCATGAGTGGGAGACATAAATACATGAGCTATAAATTGTAAATAAACATAATATATGCTATAGAAGTGCCATGTGAGTATAAAGGAACTATCAACTCTGGTGGAAGAAGTCTAAGAATTCATGAAGGAGATAAAATGTGAGCAGGTTTTAAAGCATCAGCAGAGATTAGGTGGTCCAAAATTTTAAAAACAAAAATTCAAGCAGACAATAGAGCTTATATAAAAAATGAAGGTTATGTATTTGATGTGCCTGGAGTTTAGAAGCAATGAAAGAACATTAAATACTGAATTTAAATTTAAATAGCCATATGTGGTTAATGACTATCTTAGTGGGCAGCAGAGACCTAGAACAATAATGACTCAAGATAGAAAACATCCAGGTAGAAAGATGAGAGCAAAATCAGATTGAGTGAAGAGATTCTGTGACTACTTGAATGTGCAAGGTGAAGGAGAGGGAGAAGCCTATCTGATCAAGATTTATAATCAGAGGTAAATGAAAGATGGTCATGTCACTTACAGGGACTGCAACACACAAAAGCTCAGAGGAGGTAATGAGGAAGGGACAGAAAGTTTCTCTGTCTCTTTATCTCTTCCTGTGTCTCCATTCTTTCAATAGACAGATCCTAAACTTGTCAACAGGCCATTGGAAATGACAAAAAGATTTAAACTGACCGGGAACCATGCCTTCATGCTTTTCCTAGCTGTATTGATCTATACAAAACTGTGATAAGCTGTTGGATCTTAACCTATATATCAAACCTACAAATACAAGCTGATACTTCTCACTGTCAGAAACTCTTACAAAAAAAAAAAAAAAAAAAACTGTCCTTAATACCATGGAAAACTAACGGATTCTTGAAAGTGAGATAAAGCATCCTGCATACACAACTTAACAGCACCATCTATTTGTGAGACATTATGGGTCAAGCTGTAATAATAACTATGTTAATAAAAATGTTAAGTGTAAATGTAATGTAAAAGAACACAGTTTAATGAGGGTTGAGACCCAGTCAAGCAAGTAAATGTTGTATAAATCAAACAAAACAATGGCATCAGGCTATTAATTAAATCTATGCTGATGGATCAACTATGAAGGAGAGTGAAAGGAATTCGTTCTTCACATCAGTCTTTGCATGACGGATTCTTTCTCAACTTTAAAGTCTCAGCTTAAATTCAGCTCTTCAGAGATGGCTAAATCTTTGTGCTTATTTTCCTGCAGCTATTTTTAGTATAACCATTGTTTTTATTCATTACACTTGATATATTTTTATTTGTTTGTTTGTTTATCGTCTGTCTCTCTGTAAATGCTACAATCCATAAAATTCTGTTTTATTAACTAATGTTTATCCAGTATCTAGGGCCTCATCTGTCATATGGGAGGTGTTCAATAATTTCTGGAAGGATAAGTGAATGAATAAATGAGTTCACAGTGTCTTTTACACAAATGAACTGAAGATCCAGTGGACTGAGAAAAATATTTCACTCAGATCAAAATGAGTCTGCAGAATTCAGCCAAATGTATTCTCACTTCAAGGATGCAAGAACAGGCCTTGCAGGTTCAGTACAGCCAGTTGATAGTCTTGGTTCTAGAATATCATTCACCCAGGGAGAACCTCATCTCATCTCCAGCAAAGACCCTATTGATAAGAACAATTGCTCAACTCAGCAAAACCAATGAGCCCCTGGAATAAATAGGATCTTCTTTCCAAGACAAAATAAGTCTTCAATTTGCCAGTTATCAACCACAAAGAACACAGACTGATCGTGAATATACGAGGTGAGCATAGACAAAATCCCTGATCCTGTATTTCTTGATGACATTTTATTCACACTATTACCTAAGGTAAATTTTCTTCCTAGTTCATCAAGATCATAGTAAATCAGACACAATTTTCATGATCATTATGAGAGAGTAAGTGTACGTGCCTGTGTATATATGTCAAAATAGACATTTCTGATCTTCTAAAAATATAAATTCTGAAACCATTATTTTGTCTTATGCCTTAAAACGCTTTGTAAGTGTGGCAGCAGTGTTTCCTTTTTGGTGTGAGAAAGTAAGAAGGAAAAATAGCCGCCTCTGACATTTGGAAGCTGATCTGACCTGGCAGCTAGGTCTTGATGTTATTACAAGCTGGTCTGATGCTCACAGTCAGGCCATTTTGTTCATCTGTTGGACATACATTGTTTCACAGAACATCAACATTAAACAAGGTTGTTGTGAGACCATAATAAATTGAGACCAAAACAAGTTAACTGTGCAACCCACAAAACACACAATGTCCCCTCTCTCATTAAATGAGTGACTGCTACTACTTCTTGACCAATTACACTGTTGTCCTCTCTAGTCTGCCTTCTCTATAAATAAGATTCACTGACAGACTCATTCATAGAATTTCTTTGCTTTCTGACAGAGTAAGTTCCCACTTCCTTAGATCCTCTCCAAATTTACCCAACCATAACTCAAATCTTAGAAGTCCTAACTCCCCCTTACTGAGATGACCCACCATTTCTGTTAAAGGAAAGTTGTACCAGATGGAGTTAAACAGGCAAGGAAGACTTTATTCAAGACTACTGCAAAGGAGAGAGGGACTGAACTCAGTCCTCTGACACAAAAGGCAGAAGAAATGTTAAGCACCAGGGCGAGCTAGTGGAAAAGCACTGGAGGACATGGGAGGGAGGTGAGTCACTGTGACTAGGCCATTTCTGTTTGCTAGTTGGCACTTATTACATTTAAGCTTCTGATCCCCACAGAGAGTAGGAAATAAGGTATTCTCTCTTTCTTGATGATTGCATTTCAAAGGGATGTCTTCCAGGTCCTTGAAAAAGATATTTCTGGGTTGTAAAACTGGCAAGAGGCTGAGAGAAGATTTATTTCTTGAAGGGATAGAGACAGCACTTATAATTGCAAGTTTTCTGAAGTAGATGTTCTAAGATAGGAAGGTCAGGGACCTACAGTCAGGAAGAAATCTGTCGAAAGTTTAGTCAAACTAAGGGGAACTTTGAGGTTGCCTCGGTCAGTCCCCACGATGTGTATTCTCTCTCACTGTAATTAGTACACAAAAGTTGTTCAAATATAAATGTGTTCCTGGTGGTCTTTAGCTGAAGGGCATTGACATAGGCAAAAAATAAATAAATAAAAGAAAGAAAGAAAGAAAAAGAAAAGAGTAACTGGAAAAAGGTCACAGTTTCTTTTCAACTTATGGCTGATTAAATGCATTCCTCTCAAATTAAAGAGAAATTTTCTCTACTCGTATTTATACAGCTTCTTTGTACTTAGGTGAATCCATTTCAAATAAGAAGAAATGCATGCTTCTGTGTACTATGCCTGTATCACATTAATGGACTATTTGACGAGATAATATTTGGCTCTGAAATCATGAAAACATCAGATGTTCCAGGATATCTATCAAATTTTACAGTACCTAGCTAGGTGTCATTCTTTCCTCGTGGTCACTGGGAGGAATGTGACAATGTCCTAATATCCTAAATTCTTGTTAAGTGCCTCATAACTCCAATTTATAATAACAAAATATCTAAGACCATGTTGTACTTAAGAATTTAAAATGAAACAATGGGAATTTGGACTTTTTAAATACCCAATTTATTGAGTATCTCCAAAACTAAAAAAGTTTCCATTTCTTTGTATTGCCCCATTTTTTCAAAACATTAATATATAAAATTTTAGAAACCATAGACAAACAATTGTTTAGATTTAGGTCAATTTTCACAAATGACAGCCTGCAGGCTAAGTCAAGCTCATGCCTGTTTATATAAATGAAGTTTCAGTGGAACACAGCTATTCTCATTCATTTATGTACTATAGATGGCAACTTTTAGACAATGATGACAGAGGATTAGCTGTGGCAGATCATTAGCCTACAAAGCTCACAGTATTTAACCTGTATAATCTGGCCCTTTACATAAAAAGTTTGCCAAACCCAGGTCTAGGTTAACAAGTAGCAAAATAATTTGCCAGAAAGCCAAGTTAAGTCTTTTTAAAAATATACAATCAGCAAAATTACGTTTTCTGTATCACATTGCAACACACAAAATCTCTTAACTTCCCATTTTGTGCCAGTAGTCTACATATTAATGCACACAAATGATTATTACCTCATTTAACTCTGCTAAGACCAAGAGAGTATCAGTACCATCTTTAGAACATTACTTTTCTGGTTGTATTGAGTAAGGCTAACAGAACGTGAAGAAACAGCAGCGCTTACACATTCAATGTCGCCTGTTCTGTGCTTTTATCCCATATTTTTCCCAGCCTACCACCTTTATTTTGTTTATTAAACAACTGCCATCAACTTTTGCAAATCACTCATGGTTTCTCTCAGATTTACCAAAAAAAAAAAAAAAAAAGTGCTAAAGGCATCTATTTTAAAATCTTGGTATGGCTTTCAGCATGACATTTTAGGTGACATTACAGACCAAATTCTTGCCCTGGGTTTGCTGAGTTACATATTCTGATTTCTCACTCAGCAATATGTGAGAAAGAAGCAAATGTCAAACACAGTCTGTGATATCAAACAGAGGGAGCAATGTTAGCCAACACCTCTCTAAAATGTTTATTCTCTAATGAGAACAGAGGAAGAAAAGTACTGATGGGCCAATCTTCCACATCTGTAATGTTAGAATCAGTAGAAGTAGGTGTACCTGAACTAGCACTGTTTTGAGGGCTATTTTCTGAGCAAAATTTCAGGACAGGAAGTTTCCCTAAAACTTTCAAGATGACTATGGGTTCTGCCCCCTGACATTCTTCATTCCCAACTCAAGGGAAAAACTCAGTGAAATCCTTTTAGTTTACCCCTACGAAAAGTGAAACTCTGTCCCACCACAGTCAGAGAAGAAATAAAATGTGTTGCTCGGGGCCCCTATGCTGGAGAATGGACCTTTGGTGAAAGAAGGGTAAGGCACAGTTATTTTCTTCCTCCATGTTCTTGCTCTTCATATTACTCACGTAATAATATCTCAGATGGCATTGAAAGTGAAGGCCTAAAGAGAAAGGGGTCGAAAACGATCTGCTCTAGGCATTCAGGGAGAAGAATAAAAGGTGGAATCAAGGTCTGTCCAAGCTCCCCCATGCTGCCAGGGCAGGGGTGCTGGGTGCCAGCAATCTGCCATTTGCCCATTCAGATTCACCCTCCACCCTTCTCCAGGGTCTCCCCTGCTCCAGGAGCCTGCCTGAGCATATGTACTACATGAAAGGGAGACTATGAGGGCTATCACTCAGAGGCAGTAGAGAGCTATCATCAGATACAAACTCTGCTTGTTACTTCAGAGGCTATCATGTATAAAATGAAAAGTCCTGGCAGGAGAGAGGAGAGAGAGATCAGATCAGATCATGGAGTCTGGATATTTGTTTCCTGGTTCCCTGCCAGGTTGTCTCAGATTGGTTCAAAGCTTTCACAGCTACCTACCTGACCCCCTCATTCCAGGTGCTAGTAATTGTCTCCTCCCTCTTCCCTTCAGGCCTGGAGATGGTAAGAGGACCACTGTGTTAGTGCCTACTGTGAAAGTACACTATCCCATGTACTTTCCCTACTCCCTTCCCACAACTTTGCAAGTAGTATCTTTATCAAACCTTCTTTGAATTGCCCTAATTTTAGTGAGTCATTTTGGACCCCAACAGGGGGTCACAGGTCCTAAATAATAAAGAATGTTCATTTGCCTGGGTTGTGCCCTTGAACATATATTCTCTAAGAAACAAACAGGCAATAGTGTGTGGTTTGATAAGAAAGAGAGTAGGCAATTTTTAACCTTCCTAAGCAATTGATAATAATATTCACATTTAGAATTTATTAGATTATATTCTCTATACCCACTGAATTATTTCAGAAGTAACTTTGATGTTTAGGGAAACAGTTTATTCCCTACAGAATCAAAGAAGCTGCTATACCACCCATGGTGAGAAGAAATTGACTAATGCAAGAGCTAGGCACAGGAAGAACACTGTGAACCACCATCTTGAAAGAGGTGCCACAGTTAGCCATGCTTAGCTTTTGTGTGCTAAAAGAAAAAGAAATTTCCAGCTGTCTGAATCACTTCAGATCATCAAGAAGTCAAAGAAGAGTCATAATTCAATAGCAATATCTAAGAGCACACTAGGAAGATTATCACAGTCATGACTGTTTTGGAACCTACGTAACTGAAGCCAGGTGAAATCAGGAACAAAAATGTCAGACTGAACTAAAATTGGAGAATTATGATAGTTCCGAGTTGGAGAGACTTCTACGCTGAGTAAACCAACCGGTATGCAGGATGCTTTCATAGCACCTCTAGGAAGGGTCTAACAATTATTGGAAAACCATTAGTGACCATAAATTTAGTGACAGACAATGATGTTTTTCCCCATTAGAGCTTTCTATTTGCTATCAACTAATTGCAAATAAAATTTATGTTATATATTGCAGCCTCTTAAGCCACAGAGTTTGCATCTAATGATATCTTTTCTACTTCTTACATGTTATATATGATGGCCCTTAAAAATCTCTCTCCACCATCCCTGCACTTCCATAAACACACACATACACACACACACACACACACACACACACACACAAACACTTTTTCTCTGCTCTGGGCAAATATGCTTAGTTCCTTCACCTTTTTTTCGTATGGTATTTTTCTCTAATATTTTCCCTGTTTTGAACCTTGTCCTTTAGACCCTTTTTGGTTTATCACTGCCCTTACTAAAGCAGCTAATCCCACCACTATTTTTTATTCAGATAGTGTAGCTATTCTGGGAGTGTGTTGAAATGAAAGTGATCAGGATTCTATTATCCTTCATATTATCTATCTGCCCAGGTTCAGTCTATCTATTAACTGCCACTCTTCGAATACAGCTGTCCAATTAAAAAGAATATGAAGTCAAAGAATGAAGAACCTATTTGTGTTATTTCATTTACACCCCTAGAATGTTTAAGCTGCTGAACTAAAAGGAGAAGAGGTGGTAATGCTACCAGAACATGGAAACTCTTTCTGGACCCACAATGGAATACAGGGTTGCACAGGTAAAATAGGGTGTCTGACAGGAGGAAAAGAGGTAAGGTAGTACCTGCCCTCATGAACATTTTATTTTTACTCCAACTATCACTCAAGGACCCTTTATTTGAACCTCCCCCACTGCCTATATCAGAGACAGATGGATTTGCTAAGATATCTGCATATCACTTTTCTTAAAAAAAAAAGTATTTTAAAATATTTTCAACTTATTCCAAAGAGACCTGGGTTTTTACAGATGTAAGCATTATAGAAATGCCACATAGAAGAGTGTCAAAGACTGTGTATCTGGTGGTTTGCATGGTAGAGGCTCTGAATGCTTTTAGAAAAGTCAAGAGTCTGTATAAGAGCAGGAGCAAAATCCCAGAGAAGTTGCAAGAAAGCCCCTTGAAAGGTCTGTCACTCTGCTGTGATAAAAGCTAACAGATGAAAAAATGGAGCATGTTACCAGCTAGAATTTCAGCTAGCTTCATGAGAATGAAGGAAACTAGATTGAATATAATTTCTGAATCTCAAGAGAAAAGAAGATTCCATGCAACAAATAAGACCAACTTTCATAAGGTGAAGCCTCTACCTACAGTTCTCACTTTAATCAGCTGTGCTTTCCAATGACAGGGAGGCAGCAAACACATTTAAAATACAGGTGCTAATCTGAGTTACCTGTGGTTTTGAATACTACAGGAAGAATCTGACAGAGGGCTTACTGTGATGCATAAAACAATTGCATAATGAGCTTATTACCAATCCCTGATGAAATTCTTGGTGACAACCCTAGAAGTATTTGTAATTATCAAATTATACCTTCTCCTTGAAAAAGAATTTGTATCATTTTATAAAACTATGTTTTCTTAAACAATAAGATTTCTTGTTGCTATTAAAGATATAGAATTCAAAGAAAGGTAAAGTGTGGTCTGAATCATTAGGCCAAGCAAAGTAAGTTAGACAATTTAAAGTTGAACTGCAAATTTGTGTTTGGGCTTTTTGGTGGGTAAATCCAATTGGAAATGCAATGAGTTCGTGGGTAGATTCTAATCTAGCTCAGCAGAGCCTGGGATTTCCCTTTAAAACTATCTCAGGGTGCTATGGAAAGGTGGAGTGGGTGCCTCCAGCTGCCACCCTGGTTTTCACCAGTTTCCCTGTTGTTCTGATATGCTTTATGTGAAGTCCATATGTAATTGTGTTTGAAAAAATTCTCATCAACCATAAGTTATAAAAACAACCCAGACACTCAGAAGAGGTACAGTTTTAGTGCTAAACTCATACAGTTCCTATAGTGGTAGAACCCACACTGTCATCAACATCCCTACAATTTGTACAATAGTGATTTGTGCATGGTTATTTCTGACAGCATTCCGCAGTATGGAAGGAGGGCATAATAACAAAGATGTCTTTGATAACAACTCTAAAAAGAATCAAAATAATATGACCCAAGTATATAGTTCTCAGATAATGAAGCTTGAGTGAAGAATGGAATTTTAAGTATCTATATTCTAGGGGATATATAGCTAGACTGCATATCTTCCAGCAGCCCTCAACTAATCATGTTTCTCATAATTAAACTTTTAGACAAATATATTCAAGGCTATAGTACCTAGGAAGTAGATTTTCCAGATTGCTTATAACCAGTTCGTCCTTGAGTAGAAGGTAGGTTTTCCCCTCTCTATTACAAAATGTCTGAATTGAAACATGCCTGAATTGATGCCCCTCCACCTACACGCACAAACAGCGACTCTTGAGTGCCCCCTGCACCCCAGGCTTTCTCAGGAAGTAGTTAGGATTCGTCTGCATTGGTCTCTGCTTAGAGTGAAATTGACCTGTGGATAGAAATAAAAACCACATTAATATTTAAATAGAATGGGTCCTTCATAAAGTTTTATTCTAGTTAATTCATTCTGTAAATTTTGGCCAAGTGGAATACTGAGTAGAAAATGTGATGTGGTTACTGATAGAATTAAAGGTCAGTAAGGCTTCACGGCTACTTTATAAGGCAAAGGAAAAAGGTACAATCTTAACTTGACAGTAAATTTTATCCTGAAATCCAGAGCATAGAAAAATTGTAAAATTATATACAGTACATAATAACCTTAACAACTAACAGGATGACTGAAATAAATAACAGCATAAGATGTCACAAAGTAAATATAATATTGTCTATAAGGTTTGAAAAAATTGGCATAAGGTACTTTTTTGGGAAATTAAATAGGAATTTAGTCACTGTTGCCTGTGCAACATTTTCTCATTTTTCCTTGAGAGACAGAGCCCAGTTTTGTTCTATTGGTTAAGTTGAGTCAGCAAACAGTTTTTGTAAAGAGACACATAGTAAATATTTTCACCTTTGGCGGTAACAGGGTCTGTGCTGCAACTAAACTAAACTGAACTAAAACTGCAGCGTTTAGGGCAGCACACTAAACTGCACTAAACTCTGCAGGTTTAGTGCAAAAGTGGGATAGTCCGCATGTGAATGAATGAGTGTAGCTATGCCCCAATAAAACTTTTTTACAAAACAGTCAGACGGCTGAATTTGACCCATGGACTACAGTTTACAAACTCCTAATTTAGGAAACATGACCCTATTCCAGCTCTTAGAGTTATATCTTCTTTGGTAGAAATTCATCAAGATGGTCTCATTCTTTTGCCAGTAGCTGTTTGAGGTGTGCATATGACCCAGTTCTAACCAAAGAGTTACAGGAAGAGGAGATCTTCTGGAAGAAATTTTCTTTCCTAAGAAGGAAACATCAGAAGAGACCATTCCTTGGCACTTTTCACTGTTGTCTGTAAATGTGACACCTAGAACTACCGCAGCCAGGCTGCAACTGGCCTGAGCTTAAGCTAGCACAGGGAGGAAGCAGAGCTAAGAGACTCAGAGGAGAACCAAAGCCCTCACCCACTATGCCTCAGAAGTCCCATTTCTCAAATTGTTAGGGAGATAATAGATATGCACAATGAAGTCCTTGTGAGGAGTCATAGCCTAAAGGAATATAACTGATACTGAAAAAAAAGAGAGAGAAAGATAGAAGTACTTTTCTTCCACTTAGATAATTTTAATATACTACTGTTTAATAATGTATATATTCATCATATAGACATTAAAATTAAATATGCAAAATATGAATTTTGCTTTCCAGCCTAATAATTTTATTTAAAAGTTTGAGGGCATCCTCTCATCCCAGTTATCAGAAAGTATTATTTTAAATGAGAAAAATAGGAAAAGTAGAAAAATACGACAAAGCATCTTGAGATAAAATTGGTAGATATAAATCATGACAACGTACAATATCTCTATTACAGTCCAAGACAAATTAATTACATATCTGTGAAATTGAAAGTCAATTTTGATGAAAGTCTCTTTCTTTATTTCAGGAGAATGTCACTTTATCTAAAATTGCCAAGAGGTTTATTATAAACCATCGAATAGTTTTTAGTTCTTGGTTGTCTTTTTTTGTGGAAATTGTGCACTACTAGAATTCACCAATAGGTCTGTTGACCTATTGTACTCTGAACACACCAGTCCATTATAGCAGATAACATCTTTCACAGAAGCTTATACCAATAAGTATTCCATTCCATATGCCTTAACAATGTGACACTAATATTTCTCTATCCAGAGGTGGGATCTATGTTCATTTCCCTTGAAATTGAATCTTTTTAACTTCTTGAACCAATAGAGTTCAGCAGAAGTCATGCTGCTTGACTTTGAAGGCTAGTTCATAAAAGTCAATGGTTTCTGCCTTTATTTCTCTGTCACTCTCTCTATTTATGGATACTTGCCCTTGTAACCCAAACACCATATTGTGAGGAAGCGCAGGCCTCAGGGGAAAGTCTCATGTGGGTGTTCCAGCCAACAGATGCCATTCAGCCTCCACCAACAATCAGTATCTATCACCAGACATGATAGTAAATGCACCTTAGGATGATTCAAACCCCGAAAAGTGTATACATTTAAGGTGTACAATACAATGTTTAGATGTACTTAAACATACGGAAATGATTGCTGGTCAAGCAAATTAACATATCCATCATCTCACATAGTTACCTTGTTTGTGTGTATATGGTAAGAGCACCTAAAATCTACTGTGTTAGCAAACATCCTGAATACAACACAGTTTAACCTTCAACATTTTAGTCTTCTACCTAAGGCCCCAGATATTGTGGAGCAAAGACAAACCATCCCTGCTAAACACTTTTTGAATTTCTGACCCACAGAAACTGTTAGAGATATAAATGATTAATTATTGTTTTAAGACACTAAGTTTTGGGTAATTTGTTTTATAGTAATGGGTAACTAATAGAGTCACTATGGGCATACTTCTTTGTTCACTGGATAAAACCATTCCAATGAAAATATCTGTATTTTGTTTTACTATGATTCCTCAGAAAGAGTTAGTATCTGTTTTCATAAATATCAAGTATTATCTTGTTTACTTATACTAGGCACTGTCAGCATACAGGATTTGGTCACTGTGAGTGTGGGGTGGTTAATACACATGAATAGCAAAGTACAATTGTATATAATAGGATACTTTTCTGTAGGGACAGAGACAGTGGGAAAGATGCCATGGTTCTCTGTCTCTAGTTGATTAGCTTTCCTTATTAAAACTATGGTGCTAATATGGCTAAAGTCAGTGATCTTTTTCCCATATTTATAGTCATTAGCCAAAGATTTAAGAACTAATCTTGCTTAAATATCCCATAAACCTATGCACAATGCGCCGGGCGCAGTAGCTCAAGCATGTAATCCCAACACTTTGGCAGCCCGAGGCGGGTGGATCACAAGGTCAGGAGTTCGAGACCAGCCTAGCCAACATAGTGAAACCCCATCTCTACTAAAAATACAAAAAATTAGCCAAGCATGGTGGTGGGTGCCTGTAATCCCAGCTACTCAGGAGGCTGAGGCAGGAGAATAAAAAAAAAGAAAGAAAACTATGTGAACTATGTGCAATGGACATATGGACATAGCTTTCGCAATACTTCAGTCTCATCAAGTATCAGTGCTGGGACTTCTTTTCCATCAAACCCCCTCTAATCTGGATAGTAAGAGGTCCCACTTTCAATTTGGGAAGTACTGGTGCAGAAGTGAAGGAGTGTCCACACGAAATCATTGACATGGGACTTTGTGAAGTCTTGGGCCTAGGTGGGCATGCTTCCTTTGGCTGAATCATAAACAATATGTCATTGAACTACTAATGGAGTGTTCACAAACTATGATACTTATAACTAACCTGACTCTGCCACCTAGGAGGAACATAGTTGCCAGGCAAGCATAGCTGACGTGCAGGCATCATCTTAGCTTCTCCGTACTCCGTGCAATGTCCACCAGTGGCACTGGCCTATCTTCTAGGCAGACCTGCTCCTCTCCAGAAAGTCTCCCAAAATTCTCTCCTCTCTGACTGCAAACCTCTTCTTGGGGCGTAATCAATCATCTCTCCTCCTTTCCCCCACTTAGCCATCTTTCCAGATCACAGAGTAGGGGTAGAGGGAGGCTAGAATGATTCTACTTTCCCAGATCTATTGCTGTGATATAAACTCTTTGCCCTGCTACCTTCAGGCTTTCCCTTTTTAGTCTCAAAAGTCTGTTTGGGAAGTTTAAACACACACACACACACACGCACACACACACACACACACACACACACACTGACTGATTACTTCCTATTTCCAGTCCCATGAAACAATCCTACATCTCCCCAGAGGCAAAATAGATATCTGTGATTGAATACAGGAAAGGTTTTGAGAAGAAAACGGGAGAAAAGAAAGCACAGATATTAATATTTCAAAAGATTCTCTTGTCGCACATGCCAATGGCCACAAAGAGACCAGGACAAGAGAGTTCAGGTGATTCAGTCCAAATTTGTCATATAAAAATAGAAGCCAAATAATAATAAAAAAGACATAGGCTACTGGAAAATCTCCTAGAAAATTAATTGAGGTCTCCTGCCTTTCAGTCAGAGGTTAGTAGAATTATCATTGTGTTTGAGAAACAGCTTGTCTTGAAAAGCCCGGCTGTTGGCGATGGGGAGAATGAGTTTTCAGGTAAACCACAGAGGTCATAACAATGGCTTAATGGAGTCATTTATAAATTAAATTATAGTGCGGTAATTTATAGTTTCTTCACCGTATGTGGGACTGGCAGGCAAATAGATGTGTTTCCAAAAAGTAAAAGAAAATTTGGGTACCCAGGAACATGATTGTGAATTTCTTCAAATGTATTACTAAATCCTGGGTGGCTATTCTGCTGGTATCACACATGAACAAGAGGGAATGGTGATGAGGAAGAGGATGTAATTTATAGAAAAAAAATCTGTGTTGCTGATGCACTGCCACCTCCACCACCTCACAACACAGCAGCACCCCACAATGCTTAAACAACGAGGAATAGTAACAGGCCCAATGCTCAAGACACAAAAGCAGAGAATGAATTTTAAAATAAACCAAAACAAAGTACATATCGGAAAGGAAAGGAACCATACAGGTCATTTCTGTCCTCCCACCCAATCTCCTGTGAAACCTCCCTGAACATTAACTGACCATTCTCCCTGTTTATACCCCTGTATCACTGGAGGGCTTGTCCTTCCCAAGGCAGCCCACCCTAGTTTTAAATTGTTAAACCCGTAAGAAATGTTTCACTTTGATTGAGCTAACACTTACTGTTCTACAATTTCCACTCTTTGGTCCTACACAAACTAAGCCTACTCTATTTTTCACACTGCATTCTTTCAATATTTTTGAAGACCGTGGTCAAGCAAGAGCAACAAAGATGTGAAGGGTGGGAATGAGACTGAGCAAATAAGTCAGTTTCTAGATGGTCTACATCCTGCAGGCCACACTGAATCAGGTACAAAGAAAAGGAACCCAGTCAGTGGCACGCAGTAGAGAAAAACCAAGTTAGCTTGCTGTGCAGTATTCCTCCCTCCTTCAGCGGATGTGAACACTATGGGACAAAGAGCTCCTCACTTTCCTTAGAGTATTAAAGGTAATATCCCCAGTACACCCCTCTGCAAATGCGCATAAGACCCAGCTCTTCTGAAAGTATATCCATAAATGACTTCTGCTAATTATTCTCACTGCGTGAACTTTCAAAGTGCTGTGCCAAGCCAACTGTGGACAGTTTTCTTTATAACATTGCCCAAATGTAGAATCTTTCTTGAAGTTTTTTCATTAGTTTTCCGCTTTTAACATGGCCCCTTTCCCCAGTATACGTACCTTGAATTCCCTGTTGCTAAGCTATTGTTTATCTACATAACTGTATTTTAAACTCAGCATGACCCTCTAACAATCAAAACTATTTTTCAGAAGAAACCAATACTGAATTGTGGATCTGGCAATCTTTTTGTTGCAGTTATTTGTGCACTGGAATTAATGCTATATACTCAATTGGCTTTACAAACTCAAAATCTGAATTACCAATGTGTTCCATTGTTTTATTTCTCTGATACGCCAATTTTTCATTCTCTAGGCCTGAGAGGTTAGTGGCTTTATTTTACAGAAAAGTCAAAAACTGAGGCAAAAAGTGATGAGTAGAATATTTTTAATGAGATCCTGTTTTTACTATTTTCCAGAACTGAAATGTTATCATAGCAAGATTTGAATGGGTAAAAGCTGGTACAGTTCAATTAAGCACTGAAAGTAAATTAATTCATTACTGAAAGTAAATGAAAAATTTTGAGGTAAAGAAAAGAAACAGGCAAAAGATTACATTAAATTCAAGTCTTTCTTTAAAAATAAATAAAAGGGCAGGCATACAATAATTCACACAAGTCATGCGCTTGATTTACTCAACCTCTCTGCAGTTACTATTTCTCATTAACTTACCCGAGTCAGCATCACTCCTTAGGGGAAAAAAAAGGAAATTTTGGCATATCAAGGAATAAATAGAACACTGTGGCATTATTCACTGAATCATTTTTGGGGCAAATTTAGTGCTGTTTTCATGTCTTTGTATTTTTTCTAAGTCTATGTTTGTCAATGTCAATTCAACCCTCCCTGAAAACAACAGAGCTACAATTAGAGATGTAAAAAGCAGTTTGTGTATAATTTAAATGCTGCAAACTGGCAATCTTCTCATGAAAACCACAAACAATTACTTCCATTCTCATGCACCAGTGCATCTGGTGCACCACCATTTTTGATCTGAGATTGCATATGAATTGATAGTTAATTTCACAGCTAGAAAGAAAGCTCAACTTTTTTTGACAGGGGTGAGTTCTTCGCTATTCATTCACAGCACATTGCCATGCTTATCTGGTTAATGGCTTAAACCGTACAATCTACTAACCAAATTATTTTCTCTGCTTATCTCAGGTAGTTTTCCTGGAGTCAACAATATCAGATATTTCTAACCCTTTCTTGAGATAGGCCTAAATCCTGATGTGTTGAGAACAATCAGTTATCAGGAGCCTCATGAAGATGAAGAGTATTGAATAATATCAAAAAGGAGACATTTGGTTTCCATTTGATCTGTACTTTGCCAACTCTGATCAAAAGTAAAATTTAAAAAAATTAATGAAAGTAAATCCATCTTTGAACAATCCCCAAACAGGCCCATTGCAATGAAGGGCACCTTCATTAAAGAAAGATTTGCAGACTTCTTAAAAACACATATATTTGCATCTATTTAGTTTATACATGAAGAAATCACATGTGGGGAAAATATTTAAATAAACAAAACCACAGAGATAATGAAAGCCTTTGGTACAACATTGATATGCAAGAACATCCTTCAGGTTCACTCAAGAGGAAGTGAGCTTTCATGCAAAGGCATTAGTAATGGACTTTCTATTTCCTTATTAGAATTAACCTTGATCTGGAAGAAAAAACTTTTTTCTTTACTGTTGAATACATATTTCACTCCATCTAATGTATTCCACTAAAACCTTTAAAAAAGTGGCACTTGTGCTGGAATTTATTATTCCTGAAATGGGCATTACTAGAGACAAAATAACTGAGAGAACTATTTATTTTGAAGGAAACAAGTTGTTTCCACAGATCATAATAGTTTTATAGGGAATGCTAGAATCTCCTTCCCAGCAGGTATTTTCAAATAGGAGAGATTCTTCCCACTACAGAAGAGTTTAGGCAAAATCTGCCAACGGCAGAAAAATGAACTAGATTATTCCTTAAAATTCATTCCAAGCCTATTCTTTCATGCCTCTAGTTTCCAACTGCTAGTTCTTAAAATCAGAGCAGTGAGTGGAAAATATGATTTATTAGCAAGCTGTAAGCACAGCCTGATTCAATCTCATATATATTTTAATATTTTTAAGGTTTGAATTCTATAATTTGAACTCAAGGCCATGTTATACTAGTGTGCTATCTCCATTTCTCTCTAGCTTGGTAGGACATAATGCGTGAGGAAAGTAGACTTATATTTCAGAGTATGTCCCACACAATGCAGTACTCCCTTCAAAGGCACAACATCTGCTGGCTGTTTGAGCTGTAAAAAAATGAAATAAAATAAAAATAAATAAAAAGTTAAATTAAAAACTTGAACAGGCCCAGTATGGTGGCTCACACCTGTAATGTCAGCAGTTTAGGAGGCCGAGGCAAGTGGATCACCTGAGGTCAGGAGTTTGAGACCAGACTGGGCAACATGGTGAAACTCCATCTCTATTAAAAATACAAAAATTAGCTAGTCGTGGTGGTACATGCCTGTAATCCCAGCTACTTGGGAGACTGAGGCAGGAGAATGGCTTGAACCGGGAGACAGAGGTTGCAGTGAGCCAAGATCGTGTGACTGTACTCCAGCCTGAGCGACAAGAGTGAGACTCTATCTCAAAAAAAAAAAAGAAAAAGAAAAAGAAAAAAGGAAAAAAAAGAAAACGTCAGACAAAGTGTGGCTATTCCTCAGATTGGATACCTCAAGCAGAAGTGATGCTAACTTTTATATTTTGAGTCACATAAATATTTATTGAATTATGCCATTGGGAATGTTAGTGTAATAGAAAATTCAGTCCTCACACTCAAATAACATGTAGCCTTAAAGCTGAAATATGAAAGCCTCCACCTATTCCCAATCTCCTCCAAGATATGCATTTCTTGTAAAACTTTAGATAAACTGACAATACAAATTTTATGGGGAGAAGCTGCTAGAACAATTGAAAAAATAAAAGTAACCCAAGCATACATGGGTCTGAGGGCCCAGCAAAGACTATTTTAGAGTCTTTATGCATTAATTGCAATTTGACTAATGTTGGAGTACAAATACCTTCCCATAACTCTTGTCACTTCTTCAAGACATCCCCAGTCCCAGGGATATCACTATTTCAAAGCAATCAGGAATTCTAATTTGACTCTAAATTTGCACTTGAAATTTACCTCACTATGATCTTCATAAAAAATTTATCAAGAACCCACTAAATGTGAGAAATAAATGACCAAAAGCATTCTTCACTGTTTATATGAGATGCTTCAGTTTTCCAATGATTTCATGGTATAAAACTTGCTAATGAACATCCAATGAATACAGCCTCAGCAATTTGAAAAATTTACAAAATATAGTATCTCTGTTAAGTACTTAGTGTTATAAAGAACATAACACATAGCCTTTGTTTAAAAGTTAATGTTGATTTACCTGTGTTCATTGTTGATGAGTTAATGTTTATGAATTAATGTTTAATTCAACTGTGCAAAATATTTTCACTGATCCCTTTATGTCCTTAAGTATATGATTGTATAGGGTCTAATGACACATTATATTCTGCCCTGCTATCCTATTTGCTTACCTGTCTTATTCTTGTCAAGTTTATAATTCTTCAATACTATGATTTATGTCTTGCTTATTTTTTTTAAATCCTGGAGAATCTTATATACTGGTTTTCTCATAATAGTTATTCAATAAATATTTGTTGAATTGAATGACCCACTGCTACAGAGATCTTGAGCATTGACAGGGATATAGGAGGAAAAGATTTGGCTTGCCTGGCTGCCTTGTAAACATAAACACTCTTTATATAGACGACAATATTAACTGCCTTCTCGACAGGTCTGACATTGGCATTCAACCCACATTAGAAGTGTAAGTACATTTCCAGTTTTGTAACTGGATTCTATCTCTTGTGTTTCTGTTACTTCAAATGAAAGCTCTACTTATATCTTTTTGTTGCTTTTTTAACTTAGGAACAGTTCAGAGTTTATCTTGCTGGAATACATTTTTCACCTATTTTACAGATAAAATCGATCAGTTTCAGGAAGAGTTCAGTAGCTCTGTGGGAGCTGTGTGAAAGCCCAGGGCAGGAGATACAATGCGTTTGCTTTCTGCTTTCCACACATTTTTCCTGTCAGTTTTCAGTCAAGTTCTGCAATAACACTCAGCCCCTCTTTGGAAAAATGATAGCCTTCCAAAAGAATAAGAAGATGTGGCCTCCTAACATAGGAAAGAATATTGGCAGCTATGAAAGACAAAAAGTCGCTAGCATTACGTATGAATATACATTTGGTATTTCAACAACATAGGTATGGAAAGCAAATTAATTAACTATAGGAAGGTCCAAATAATACAAGGCAGATTTTAGTGGGGCTTAAGTTAGAGAGTTTACAGTGAAAACTTGATGACATGTCAATGTAGAAGTTGTTTGTATTGAGTTGAAATTCTATGCTGCTCTCTTTTCTGACTGTATAATCATCTTCCTACTCCCTCTACATTACACAGCCAGAAGGAGCCACATAAGATCCCAGAAAATTGAGACCTTGATAAAAAAATTATTTCATTGACAAAACCTCTTCAACAGCTGGCATTGTCATGACACTGAGGTGAACACCACTTATCCAGCTGAATCCCAACACACACATGGTTTTTCACTTAAAAAAAAATTACTTTAGTAACAGTATTTATACTTCAAGCAAGAAAGTAGGAATTAAAAACCAATCAAAAATTTACCCCAGTCTCATATGAGAAGGACCCTTTAATTTGCAGCCGCAAATATGTTTTCCAGTTACATTCAATTCATTGTCAGTTCCCCTCGAACTAGATCTATGGAGTCTTTTCCATTTCTAGTTCCCATTTCTGAGAGCTCAGTACCTCCTTCAACTGTTGTTACACAGATAATCACAGTAATGGGCTACAAGTCCAATCCAGGCTTCAGTATTTTTAAAGAGACAACACAGCAATTAACTTCAAATCTCCTATAAACATCTCACATCGAAGTGTTTTGGGAACTTTACAAACAGAGGATACATCTAACCTCTCCTCCCAGCCTCTAGTAACTATTCTACTTTCTACTTCTATGGGAGGTTAATCAGCAAGTACAAAGCTACAGTTAGACAGAAGGAATAAGTTCTGATGTTCTATTCCACAGTAGGGTGACTATGGCTAACAAAAATGCATTATATATTTCAAAATAGCTAAAAAGAGAAAATTCAAATGCTCTTATCTTAAAGAAATGACAAGCGTTTGAGGTAATGTGTTGCGGGAAGTCAAGGACCCCGCATGGAAGGGACCAGCTGGAGCCGCGTCAGAGGAACATAAATTGTGAAGATTTCACTTTAATATGGACATTTATCAATTCACAAATAATACTTTTATAATTTCTTATGCCTGTCTTTACTTCAGTCTCTGAACATAAATTGTGAAGATTTCATGGGCATTTATCAGTTCCCAAATAATACTCTTATAATTTCTTATGCCTGTCTTACTTTAATCTTTTAATCCTGTTATCTTCATAAACTAAGAATGCACGTCACCCCAGGACCACTGTGACAATTGTGTTAACTGTACAAATTGACTGTAAAACATGTGTGTTTTAGCAATATGAATCAGTGCACCCTGAAAAAGAACGGAATAACAGCAATTTTCAGGGAACAAGGGAAGACAACCATAAGGTCTGACTGCCTGCAGGGTCAGGCAAAATACAGCCATAATTTTCTTCTTGCAGAGAGCCTATAAATGGATGTGCAAGTAGGGAAGATATCACTAAATTATTTTCCTAGCAAGGAATATTAATAATTAATAACCTGGGGAAGGAATGCATTCCTGTGGGGGAGATCTATAAATGGCCACTCTGGGAGTGTCTGTCTTATGTGGTTGAGATAAGGACTGGAACATACCCTGGTCTCCTGCAGTCCCCTCAGGCTTACTAGGATTGGGAAACTCCACCCTGGTAAATTTTTGGTCAAACTGGTTCTCTGTTCTCAAACCCTGTTTTCTTTTGTTTAAGATGTTTATCAAGACAATATGTGCACAGCTGAACATAGACCCTCAACAGTAGTTCTGATTTTGCCCTTGTCCTGTTTCCTCAAAAGCACATGACCTTTGCTCTGCCTTTTGCCCTTTGAAGTATGTAATTTTTGTGAGCTATTCCTTATTTGTACCCCCCTCCCCTTTTGAAATCCTTAATAAAACCTGCTGGCTTTAAGACTCAGGTGGGCATCATGGTCCTACTGATATGTGATGTCACCCCCGGAGGCCCAGCTGTAAAATTCCTCTTTGTACTCTTTCTCTTTATTTCTCAGCTGACTGACACTTATGGAAAATAGAAAGAACCTACGTTGAAATATTGGGGGTGGGTTCCCCCGATAGTAATGGATATGCTAATTATCAAAATTTGATCATTATATACGATATACATGGATCAAACATCACACTGTACCCCATAAATATGTGCAATTATTATGTGTCAATTAAGAACAACTCAAAACTTTAAAAAAAGAAGGTATATATGGCATTAGACTGGAAAAGGGATTATACACACACACACACACACATACACATATACACACATATACATATATTTATCTTTCATAGCTCAGAATTATACATTGAACTTGGTGTTATGGGATGATTCTGAAAGAAGCATATACTGAGAACACTTCCTGAACAGTTATTTGAGAGAAAATAAACTTATTTTGAACTTTTTAGATTTTTACTCAATTTGTTGGAGCAGCTGGCCTGCCCTAAGTAGTTGTACCTGAGCTTTTGAAAGGGGGTTGTAATTGATAGACACCATCTCCATAGCTTACTCTAAGCATCTGCTTCACCTTCTACACATAATGTGGGGGCTGTAGACAAAGAGATTTACAGAGTGCACCAACAATAGCATGTGTAGTGCAATCAAATTGATGGTCAGATGTTTCAGAAGCAGCTGGGAGGCCAAAATGCTGCAGAGATTGTAGAGGACAAAAGCAAACTGCAGCTCTCCCACTCACCGTCCTTGAATCTACAGAAAGAACTTAGGTGGGCAGCAGTGTCCCAGCAAACAGCCTTGATTTGACTTACCCTCTTATTGAGTCCCCAGTTATAAATGGCCTTTCTCCATTAGAACCATCTGGGATTTTTCCCCCTGCAACTTTTGCCCAAACTTAGTATCAAGATTTATTTCTTCTTTCTGAATAACTCTAAACTATTCTAACTGGAGTCAGCAAAAATGAATTAAAAATAGCTTTATAAAACCTTCTTTATCTGTATCCATTGAGTCACAAAAGCAGGACATACACACAAGGCAGATTTATAATGAGAGAGAAAATCTATGTGTAAGTACTGAAGGGATTAGCTCTAGCTTACCACCTTGTTGACATTACTGACATTATCTGGAAGCATCCGAATAAAATATATCATTCCATTATCAAGACATTACCAAAACAGGGAGGCAGGGAGGGAGAAAGTGCCCTGCTGCATTCTCTTAAAATTAGCAATGACCTTGCTAATTAAAACTTAATTGTGAGAGAGTAACATGTTGATGCCCCCCTTTGAAAAACTGGCATGGATCCCCACTCGTTTAAAAGTTGTCACTTACAAACCCAATGAAATTGGCTTATTAAAATGAACATTAATGGAAGGTTCTGTTGCTCAGAGATGACAGGACAGAGGATTGAGGGGAGGAAGGAATGAGTGTGTATGTCTTGTATTGCCTTTTATTATCTGAGAAGACACCTCTGACAGCAAGAACACTGTCAGGAGGATAAAAACAAAATGAGTGTGGCAGGAGCCACATTCTCCTTGTTTATTAATATGCATTATATATAGCTCTAAGCCACTGGGTGCCACAGATAGGTGGGTTATTCTATTCAAGTATATTAATTTTAAACAAGTGTATGAAGAGAGGTTAAAGGACAACGCAGTTTGGTATACCTTATTTTATTTTTTATGTGTCTGTTTGGGAAGCCCTTTTGGTCTGGCATGAGGCAAGAGAGTAGATTATTCTTTAAAGAACTAAAAAATTCAGTGAATGCATTAACCTGTCTTCTCAGTGAGTCATCCAAATAGCACTTCAACAAGTACACACACAAATACACACACACACACACACTTTTCCACTCTAAAATGCTTTTCACCTTACGTTTTTCCATGCTATCCACAACTACCTAACTTCAGAAAACCTATGAAAGCTAAAGTGTTCCTTATTGTGAATGCTAAAGTGAAATGGTTCCCATTACTCTTATCCAAGCAGCCAATAAAACAACCTTCTCCCATTAAAAAAGGGGTATGCAGAATAATAGAAAACCATGTTCTTTCTAATCTAACTCAGCTTAGCTTCCTTTTGATTTTCCCAGAATCTGTCATATTCAAGGGACCACCATGTGAGGTTGTACCTCATTTCTGCCCAAACCCATATTTTCAGATCTGAAAATCTATAGAAAATAGTAGTGAGAAATAGCCTTGGATTTGGAGCCAAATGGCTTGAATCCATATGTTGACTCTGCCACTTTCTAATGGTGTAATTTGGGGTAGTAAAATTATTTTTTCTGGTCCTTAGTTTCCTATCTTTGTCAGGTTATTAAAAGTATCTTCTTGTTAAGGTTTTACTAAAGCACTTAACCCAGTACCTATGAGGTGAAAACTCAGTAAACATTAGCCTTTACTCTTATATGCTCTATTGAACAAGCCACATAGCTTTGATCTGCTTTTCTTCCTTCTGCTTACCTTCAGCACAATGACATTTTGTCCTTACCCAAGAATTGCTCATTGTTTTAGAAGCCCTTCTTTACCCATTCTCAATAAGTATCCCACTTATTTATCTGAATTATTCTTCTCTTTGTCATTACATTAATAAAATAGTTTACTGAATTCTTTTTTTTTTTTTTTTTTTTTTTTTTGAGACGGAGTCTCGCTCTGTCGCCCAGGCTGAGTGCAGTGGCGCGATCTCCACTCACTGCAAGCTCCGCCTCCCGGGTTTACACCATTCTCCTGCCTCAGCCTCCCGAGTAGCTGGGACTACAGGCGCCGGCCACCACGCTTGGCTAATTTTTTGTATTTTTAGTAGAGACGGGGTTTCACCGAGTTAGCCACAATGGTCTCGATCTACTGACCTTGTGATCCACCCGCCTCGGCCTCCCAAAGTGCTGGGAATACAGGCGTGAGCCACTGCGTCGGGCCAGTTTACTGAATTCTTCAGGGATGTTATTCTCTAGCAAGCCCTTTATTAAGTAAATTCTATTCATAGCCGGACCTGTCCAAAGAGAGATTTAATAGAGAGAGTGAGAGAAGGTGAGAGAAGAGAAAAAGGGTGAAAAGTTAACTAAATAAAATGTGGAAGGAAGCTGAAGTGCTCACAAGGATTTTTGTCAAGCCTTGACCCAAATAAAGCCTCTACAATGGCAACTCCTGCGATGAGATGTTACAAGAGCACTGTTTGCAAGAATTCTTAACCTGGAAACAATCCTAGAGAAAATTGCTACATTCAAACACCTTAAAAAAAAAAAAAAAGAAATGAAGGCATGAAAAGTTTAAATGCCTTCAACACAAGGCATGTAACTATTAAATAGTATACCCAAAACCTAAACCCTAGACACCTTACTCTTAGGACAGAGTTTCTGCTCCTAAATCTTTGTATCCTCTAGATTATTAACCCAAGAAGCAATTTATTTATCCAGTCACAAAAAAATTATCTTTAATTTAAGACATTTATTTGCCTATCTTCTCAACACTGGATGGACTTTGCCTGGAACAGGACTGTCTATCACATTTCACTAGAATTGGGTCTCCACGTTCTCCAAATCTTGTGAAGCACTTTGGTTACATGTCCCCCAAAGCCAGCCCTACCCTTGTCAATAGGGTAAGCACCTAGATAATGATATAAATATAAACATGTCATGAATTGAAAGAGAACAAAAGTTATACATACACAAAATTATCTTCCTAAAAATTTTTACTATCTTTTTAATAATTTTTTAGGAAAATTACTTTTAGGCAGACATTGCATTAGGTATTTTAATCTACCTCTTATTATTTAGTCATTCAAAATATTAGATATTCCATATATACTTTTGAATGAAGGAATATAATTTAGGTGCCTCACCAACACTTTCATCAAGATAGGGCATAAGTGTCTTAGGAGAGAGAGTATCCAAAGGCACTAGCTAATGCATGACAAGTCCAGATTTCAATCCTAGCGTCTTTGAGAACAAGCCCATTTACTTTCCTCTCTACTTGACATCATTGTAGCCGTTTCAGTGGGTCAAAGGCATCATCTTCAGAAAGTGTCCATTACTTAATGGGTCCTCAGAGTAGAAATGTATCAATCATTTTACACAGTGAATACCTCAGTGAACATGAATTGATTGAAGTGCCTAGTAGAAAAGAAGCATTTGAGGGAAAGAGGGCTCAAAACAGGTGAGATTTGATTGAAGCAAGGGAGTCAGCACAGATATGAAGTCTCAGGCAGGCCTGGTCACTAGAGCAGGCAGTTGCAGCAGTGCAGGGGAGGCCCTGGCAAAGCAAGGCCCTGCACTGAGGAGCGATGATGGGGCAGAGGCACTCCACAATCCTCCATGGACCAGCCCTGACTCCAATCATCATTGTAAATGTGAAGTGCTCCTTGGATCCGACTTTGAGGGTTTCGGTTTTAGGATTTCACTGTTATTTTCACTCTGAAAGGTCATTAGAGAGTACGTTAGATGGAGATAACTCTGTCTCCAGCTCAGTGTGCTGCTTCTATAAGTGTGCCCTCCTGAAAATAAACTACATCTGGCAACCACTCGTGTGAATTACCTAAATAAAAGACTCACACTGTTAATGGAGCACTTTTGTACTAGAAAAAGAAACCATTAGACTTGATGTTAAAAGAAACTGCTACTGTCATTCACTTGATTGATTGCATCTTTTATTAGGTCTTCACTGAATTATTTTCGGTTTTTCTCTTTTTAATCTGCTCCCCTTTGTTGGGATATTAAGAATGTATATTTTGAAAGTAGTGGCAAAAAATGTTGAGAAGTATAAAAATCAAGATCATAAAAGCCTTTTCATGAGTGGCATTATGAACGTAGCTGTCATGTGGAGTCTGGAATGTAGGTGTACGTTTCAGGGAGTACGGATTATGTTGTAAAGAGAAGTGGAAGTATAAATTGGGGCTTCAGTTTTGGTGAAAGAAAGGGAATGAAGGCAAAGGAAAAGTAAGTGTGGGTCATATATTACAACTATTAACAAAGAGGCCTCCTTCAGTCACGGCCTTCCAACTAATGATTTCTGAAGTGGTATTTTCAAGTACCAGATGTAAACTCTGCTCAGCGGGGCATGCTCTGTTTGAACTCCCTCCCTGTTTTATCATCTGGCAGAGCCTACGTTCCACCTGGCTAACACATCAGAAAATGTCCTAGGTTTAAATATATATACCTGCATCACCAGGGACCCTGCTGCAGTGGGTATAACTGGAGCATCTGTGTACCTAGAGAACAAGGAATTTGGTGCATGATGAAACAGATCCAAGTGATGCACACAGCAAGGGAAGTGTGAGAGAAAGAGTTGTTACGGAATTCTGACTGGCCAAATGTGTGCATGGTGATGGGAGCCCTCAAGACTCTGGGAGACAGCTAATAATCATTGTGACAGGCTGTCAAGCTTCCATTTTTTCCCTTTCCTGTTTTGCATGCTGACCCTGAACTGGGTAGCATGTTCATTTTCTATGCCTCACCACATAGCATCAGGGCTGGGCCAGCCTTGGCTGGAATCTGTGCTAACTAATGAGCAGCCGCCTTTGACAGTTGCTCAGAATCACATGCTTGCATTTATAAATGCTGTGCACAGAGACACGCTGGTAGGCAAGGCTGCCGAGGGTGCCATGCTGCTGAGGTGCAGAGGATTTCAGGTGAGTGGGGAGAATCTCATTAGCAAGGTCTCTCCTATTCTTTCTGTGTAGCTGCCAGAGGCCAATGAGTCCAGCAAGGATGTACACAGGCACAGTAGTGGTTGTGGCCTGCCTGTACTTGAAGTGCTGGCCTAAGCACCCCACTTGCCATTCCCAATTCACTAACCAAAACAATTTTTGAATTCAGAGTATTCATCTTTGTCTTAGGCTGAATTCTCTAAAAGCAGACGCTGAGGAAAAGACGATTATAAAAGTAGTTTATTAGAAAGTGTTTCCAGAAAAAAAAAAAAAAAACAGTAGACAGAGTAGAATGGTGGGACTGTTACAGGATCCTTGGGGTGTCACTTTTCTGGCTGGAAACCTCTGTGGCTGGTGGTGTCTTTGCTCAAGTTTTGCTTGGGCCCACAGGGCTGGTTCCGCCCACTCAGCCTGGCAAGCTGTGCTCAGCTCACCCTCCTGGCCTGTATCTTAACACCTGCCAAAGGTGAATCAGGAATGGAGTGATGAGGGGTGTGTGAGCAACCATGGGGCCTGACCACTGCACAGTCAGACATGCCGGCTGCTGCAGTGGGGTTGGGTAGCTGCAGGTGCTGTCATGGGTGTCATCTCTCTGAGAGGCTACAGCTGGACCAGGCGCACCGCAAGCAGCTTCTGTGGCTGGCACCAGGGAATGTGGTAGCACCAAGAAGCCTGGAGATGCCAGGAACCACGGGCACCCAAACAGAGAGTCACAGCCCTGGCTTGAAGAGCTCCCAGGTCTGGGGTCCCCAAAGGGCTGCAGCTCTTCTCTCCTTCTCTTTGTCCACAATGTGGCAAGCAAGGGGCATGTTTCCGGCCTGTTTGTGTTACAGTTCTTTTGCCCCACCATTCAACGGGTCCTGAGTTCTTGTCCTATGACCAGGAAGAATGAGGTATGCAGACAAGTGGAGGGTAAGCAAGATGAAGAGGAGCTTTATTGAGCAATAGAACAGCTCAGAGGAAACTCGCAGTGGTAGCTTCTTTCCACAACCAGGGTGTCCCAATAAGTGTCCAGCTCCTAGCAGAGAGGAGACCCTGGAGTGGGTAGCTCCTCTCTGCAGGCAGGTCCTCTCATTGTCTCCCCATCTCTCAGCAGAGAGGAGGCCCTGGAGTGGGTTGCTCCTCTCTGCAACTGGTTGTCCTGACATCTGCTCAGCTCTGGCCGAGTCCAGGGCTTTTACGGGACTCATTGGGGAGAAAGTATGTACCAGTTGGTCCATGGGCGGCCATGAGTGGGCCTGGTAAAGGCACCACAAGTTCCTGCTCCTGTCCATGGGACTGGTAGCCTGGCCCCCAGCCTTTAGGCCCACCCTGGCCTGAAGGTGGAGCCTCACTGGGCCTTGCCCCCTTCTGCCCAGGAACATGTCTACCTTCTGCTGCTGTTCATAGTGCCCAGGCTGTAGGTGCCCAGGGGCGCCCGCAGGCCAGTGCTGAGCTTCCCTCAGCCCCCTATCAACTTCCCTCCTATGATCGTCAGTGCCCAAAGTCCAAAGGGGGCCGAGGCAGCCAGGGGCTGGCTTATCATCACTGCCCCAAGTGTGTGCACACCCAGCCAGGCTGTGGCAGTGCCTAGGCTCGACCCCAATTTTCCTCCTAAATGGGAACAGGTGCCAACAGCAGGGAGAAGGCAGGCAGTGAGAGCAGGCACTTCCAAGCCTGCAAGGGCAGGGGGGACCTTCTTGGGCCTCGAAGAGTGTAGGGATGCCTGGGTTCACAGCCATGGTTTGGGTAGCTGCAGCTGTGCCTTGTGGGGGTGGGGGTGCTGTTTGCTCCCAGCTCTGCCAAGATCTCAGGGAGGCCTGTGTCTGCAACTGCAACTTTGGCAGCTTCAGCTGCAACCAGGAGGGTGGGGCTCCTACCTGCTCCCTGGCCCCAAGAGCACAGGGATACCCAGATCTGCAGCCATGGCTTGGATGGCTGCAGTGGCACCCAGGGAGCTCCAGCCCCAACTTGGAAGGGACAGGGCTCCTGCTTGTCCCTGGCTCCCACTGGCCCCATGAAGCATGTAGCCTTGGCTGTGCCTCCTTGCTACAGCTGGCATAATGGCAGCAGCTGCTCCAGACAGCCCACCACTACCATCATGACCACAAGGAGAGGAGGTTGTGGTAGTCAGAATTATGCCCTTGCCTTTTTCCCAGATGTCCACCTCCTAATAGCTAGGACCTATGAATATGTTGCCTTATATGGCAAAAGGGAATTAAAACTTGCAGGTGAAATTACAGTTGCCAATCAGCAGACCATAAAATAGATCACCCTGGGTTCTATGGATAGGCCCAATCTTGTCACAAGAGTCTATAAATGTGAAAGAGGAAAGCAGAAGTGTAGGTCAGGGAGAAGGCAGCATGAGAAGGATGTGATTCTCTGTGCTGTCTCTTAGATGTTGGGGGTCGTGGGCAAGGAACAGAGTGAGGCCTCCAGGAGCTAAGGGTGAGGCCCAACTGACCACCAACAAGAAAACAGGACCTCAGCCACAGAGAATGGAACTCAACCAGCACACAAGGAAATGAACAGGGAAAACGATTCTCCCGTAGAGCCTACAAAATGAAGCACCAGTGAGACCATACAGGATGCCTGACATGCAGAACTATAAAATAGAAAATAATATATTTCTTCTGTTTTAAGTCACTCAAATTATGAGAATTGGTTACTGCACAAATAGGAAACCAATGCATAGGCCAAGTGAAGATGTGATATCAAGCGAAGTGCCATGGAGAGTAACTAGCTCAATTCCCTGAAGGAAATCTGGTGACAGTGTAAGTCACACCTAAGAGTTTGTATAGCAGGGACCAGAGAACTGTGTATTACACCACAGCATCCATCAAGCATTGCTTAAGGGCTAGGAAGTGGAGTAGCTGTAGCAAACCTAATTTTCTAGGTATTCTTACTCTCCCCATACACAGGAAAGCCTCTTCCTGCTACCTGAGGGCAGCTTTCCAACTAAGAGGAGCAGGTGTAGGGAAAGAAACAATGAGATCCAGTATGCAGGAAGATGACGAAGTGACCCAAGGAGGGTGTGGGCAGAGTGCTGATACTGTTTGCTGCAACCATCCATCATCATAAATATGCACACTCCAAAACTCTGCTGTTTAAATAACCCCACTGCATAGCTCAAGAGACATAATACAGTCTTTGAAAGTGACGAAGCTTGGTCAAAGCCCAACTTTAATTTGTGACCTTGGATGGATTGTCTACTCTCTTGAGTCTTAGTTTCTTGGGGTGGGAAATATGAATTATTAATGGGCAGCTTTCTTGCCAGGTCTCCATGATGATTCAATCAATGATCGAATGGAAATCATCTTGCACAATGCTTGGTAATTAGCTAAAGTTAATTCTCTACCTCTTTTCTCCTATGACCTTGGGCCTCAGGACTAAACACACTCTATAGTGCATAAGAAGAAGAGATCAGCATTGAGGTTTAACCTGGGTCTCAGCATCCTGCATATTTTTCTGTTTTCCTTCAGTTTATGACATGCCAGTTTCCTCTCATCTTTAGAAAAGCCCTCTTTCTTCTCCAAAAAGTCCTCTAGATACTAAGACTTTCTTCCTTTTTATAGCTAAATGTACTAAAGCAGGAGTCTGCACTCCATGCTTCTATCATCTCATCTTCTATTTACCTTTAAAACCACTAGGGTCTGCCTTTTGTTTCCACACTCCAGTGTGTTTATTCTTGAAAAGTATTATACAGTTAGCCAAACGTACTGTTTCTTGGGCTCAGAATAGCACTTGACAATGTTAGCCATTCACTTCTGAAATACATTCTTTTTCCCATTTCTAAGCTGCCTCTTTCTCATGGTTTACCCTCAACACTCTGGCTGTTCCACTTATTCTGCTTCTCTCTGAAATCATAGATATCCCTCATCTGCAGTCTTCCTTTTAGCTCCCACCTTAAACTCTCAATTTAATATCAACAATAGTAGCCAATATTGATTGGTATTTACAGTTTGTCACCTGACTAAAGACTTCACATGCTTCATAAGATAGCTATTATGAATATTCCTATAATACAAATAAGGAAACCAAGGCTTGAAGAAGTGAGGGAACTTGTCCAAGAGTTACATAGTATATAAGTGGTAGAACTGGGATTTAATCCAGAAATCTGATTTACACTCACTCTTGTATTTGACCTCTCCTTCTAATTACCACATCCATATGCATGTTTTCAGCTACCAAAAAAATGTGCTGATGGCCAAAAAGTTAAATTTTTGTTTAATATTTTTGTTGAGCCACAGACCTGTGATCCCTACAGCCTCCTAGATGGATTCATTTGCACGCACCACAGGATTTTTTCTCTGTGTTCCCCAATCCCAACCTCACACACATCAGGAAACCTGCCCTTTCTCTTCCTGACACAGTAAATGGCACCAGTTTAGTTGCTGGATGCCACTCTAGTCTGCCTCATCTCCACGTTCAGCCAGTTACCAGATCCTATCAAGTCTAGCACTACAACAGCTCTGGACCCCTCAGTCAATCCTCAATAGTTATAGCCTTGTTTCAAGCCACCAACATTTCTGCTTGGATTACTACACTTGACTTTTATCCCATCCATCTGCCTTACGTCTCACAACCTCCCCCCAATGCACCCTATTGCACACTAACTTTTCCAATCTATCAATCTGATCACAATATGCCTCAATAGCTTTCTGTTAACTTCATGATAAAGTACAAAGTCCAAGTTTGTCTGAGAAGACTGTCAGTGATCTAGGACTCCACCGTTCTGTTAGCCTTCTCTTTTGCCTGATCCTCCTTGGCCATATTAAATATTGTAATTTTCCAAAGAGGACATGTATGCTTCCTCTTCTATGCATTGCATGTGCTTTCTCCTTTGTCTGGGGCTTCTTTCCTTCCCTGACTACCTGGACAATGCCTACCTATTCTTAAACACTGTATTAGTCCATTCTCACACTGCTAATAAAGACATACCCAAGACTGGGTAATTTGTAAAGGAAAGAGGTTTAATTAACTCACTGTTTCACATGACTGGGGAGGCCTCACAATTATGTTGCTAGGAGGAACAAAGTCATGTCTTACATGGCAGGCAAGATGACTTGTGCAGGGGAACTCCCATTTATAAAATCATGCAATCTCATGAGACTTATTCATTATCACGAGAACAGTATGGGGGAAGCTGCCCCCATGTTTCAATTATCTCCACTTTGCCCCACCCTTGACTCATGGGAATTATTACAATTCAAGGTGAGATTTGGGTGGGGACACAGCCAAACCACATCACTCATTCAAGTACCACCTTAACCGGAAGATTTTTCTCCCTTCATGGATCAAGCAAAATGCAATCTCTTTCTTCTCCCTCTATGATTCTTTCAATAGGCCTTATCTGAATGAGTATCACACTGGGTTATGTAATAATTCACATTTTAATCCACCTCCCCAACTAGACTATGAGCTCCTAGAGAGCAGAGATTGGGTCTCATTCAGTGCAGTAGCCTCAGCACCTAGCACAGAGTAAGATTGCACGAAATAACTGTTGAATGAAACAAAGTACAAATGAATGGACCAACAAAGAGCGTATCTTACTGTGGCTATCTACACAGACCTCTGTGTTTCCCACAAATCCCTAACAAATGCTTTTCAGCTACTTATGTCCAGAAAATGTTGATGCAGATGTTGCTCTTGACACCATATGGCAGTCACAAGCCCAAGCATCCACCAGGAAATATACACCTGTAAACACTTTGGCTGAGAGACAGTCACAAAGAGAAGGGTATGCAGCCATCTGTGAGGAACGATTTCTGTGACCCTGGTTACAGTGGCACGTAGCTACTGGAGATATTAGCCAAGGCAGTCAGACAATATTTTGCACTTCAAGATTAAATCTGAGAGGATACTGATAGGAGGAGAAGATTTTCAACTGGGGCAGAGGAATCCACCATCTTAGAAAATTGGAACAAGGATACATTTTTTCCAAATGTAAGAATTACACAGGGCAGAGAAGGGGATTCAAATATTCCTCCTCCTCTTCTGAGATTCTATTCAGGTCTTCCTTGGAGAAAAGTCACAAAATAGGAAAATAAAAGAAGAGGATAAGGGATTTTTTATTCTTCTGTTTGCTAACTGTGTGGTGGCAGACATTGCTGCTAATGACAGTGTTATTATATAGAACATAAGGAATAAAGCACCCTGAGAAGTGTCTATTTATAGAGCAAATACTTGGATACCATTGTGCATTCTCCTGCAGACAGCAAGAAAATACGCATGGCCTATTGGAAACAGCCCAGAAGAAGACCTGGGTTCCAGGACTGACTCTGCCCTAACTGGCTTCCCTAGATACTGTTCCATGAGATTCCATTTCTCATTCTGCAAAAGGAGAGGTGGAGCAGATAGTCCTTAAGATCCCTTAAAGCTCTAAGTTTTCAAGATTCTCTCTCTTAATTCACTCTCAGCAGCCACAGAGATTACCTGCCACAGTGAAGACTGGAATCCAGAGGAAGGCAAAGAAATACCTGGATGACCTAAGCAGTTGTGTCATAGAAGACTCAAGAATGAGATGGGTCAGGAACGGGGGAAAGGACAAAGAATGATCTTGTCATTTCTGTTGCCTATCGGCCACTTCCTCCCATTCTAAACTCTTGAGGTGAGACTAGACCACACACACTAAGGAGAAGTTTGGTACATTGGCTGGTGAGTAGCGAGCCAGCTCATCTTTCAAACACACCCACTAAATAAGTTGTTAAATTGAAGCTATCCTCAAAAAAAAAAAAAAAAATTAAATTCTCTACTCCTGGGGATGGGAGGGAACCATTTACAGAAAAAAAGCAAAAGTTAGAGAGTCCAGTTGTGCTGGAGTTCTGAGAAAAGGAGTAAGTCCTTTCAGGTGACCTCCTCTGATAATGGATTTGAAAACGCTACTAAGCAGCAACTATACAGCAGTAAAGATGGAACAGGTTTTTAAGGAGGCAAATAGTAAGTTTCACTCTTTTTTAACCATATATGAAGCCATGTGAAATCAGAACACTATAGGGAACTCGGAGGGGCTCCAGAACCTGACAGTTGTAGACTCTAAAAAGAGCAAACAAGCTGTCCTGTTACACTAAGTTCACACATTCTTGGCCCTCTTCACAATGCTCATATAAAAATAAACAGCTCAGGGACCTACAGAAAAGGGTGCATCTCCGTACTCACTCCCAGTGTAGAGTCTGCTGTCAGTGACACGATCTTCTTATTGTGCCTTTTTCCATGCCTCCGTGTTTATACTTCTATTTATGCATGTACACATGATGTACTTAGTTTTAGATTCCTTTCTACAAAAACTGTCATCCCTATTTTTAACAGATTTTTTAATCATTTAAACAATACATAAAAGGGAAAGACACAAAAATCCTAAGGCAAATGGTACATCATCCCTTCTCAGTGGCATTGTTGGCTCTGCAGTCACAATATGCTCTTTTACATATTCCACAGGCTAAGAAACACATGCTACAGTTCGCCCTTATAGCTAACTTTTGTGCCTCCAGTCAGGATGACGTATTTACTATTTCCTTATTTCATTCTCCCTTCCGTGTGCCATGATGGTTTTCCCTAGGAATCCTGTTATTGGTATTTATTGTTGTTGTTGACATTGCTATGTTTTATTCCTATCTTATTTTGTTGTTGCTGGTATTTGGTTTGCAGCAGGAAACATATAACAAACACCCAGGCTGCACTGTGTTATTCAATGTCGACACCCCCTTTTCTTGGTGCCTGCTGGCTTGTTCCCTGACCACCTACCTGGATAAAGAAACTGTTGCTAGCTTGGGTCTGAAATGGTACCTGTGTGCTTCCTGACTTGAGGTGGCTCCTTTTTTTCCTTCCTTCTCTTGATTTCCTGGTCTCAGCACACTGGACACCGGCCCTTGATCTGATGCTCAATCCACAGGCTCTACCCATTGGCCATGGGTTCAATCACTCCTAACCTAAAGCCTCCACACTCCTGGACATTTTTCACTTGAATGGGGAAAACATAGCACCCACGTATATCAAGCATGAATATAAAGCAAGGAGTTTGATTTCACAAGCCTCATACCAAAATTAAGTCTTAAAGCTTTATAGTTATAGTCTATAGTTGTCTGTTTATATTCCTATTTGTATATGTATATAGAGAGATACTGAATTTAGATTTTTATTTCCTTCCCCTACAACTGTCATTCTATTTTTAACAGTTGTTTTACTCTTCAAATATGTTAAGGAAAGACAGAATTATGCAGGTAAGTTGCTGCTGCCATAGAACAGGTGGGGACCAAAAGCACAGTTTTCTTAAAAAATGTAAATTAACATTGTCCATTGGGGATTGGATTTTAGAAAGTAAATCCAACAGCTAGTCAGAAAATCTGCATTCTAGTCTCATATCTGACACTATTGACCTGAAAATGAAGGCCATGGAATAAGAAATTACTTTCTTCATACATTTTTGCTGGGACAATGCTTAATTACAAGGGAATGCCCCTCACCTTAAATTGAGGCTCTTGGGTATTATAGGCCAGTAGCAGACCCGGATGTCTTAGTCTGTTCAGGCTGCCGTAACAAAAATAAGATATACTGGGTTGCTGGTAAACAACAGAAATTTGTTTCTGGCAAATCCTGTCCAAAACCAAGATGCTGGCAGATTGAGTATCTGGTGAGAGCCTGTTTTCTGGTTCATACAAGGTATCTCTTTGCTGTGTGTTCACTTGGAATAAGGGGCAAGGCAGTCTTCTGGGACCTTATTTATCAGGGCACTAATTCCATTCATGAGAGCTTTGCTAATCTCCTCCCAAAAGTCCTACCTCTTAAACTCCATTACATTGATGGTTAGATTTCAACATATGAATTTTAGGAGAGAACTAACATTCACCATAGCACCAGACATCTCAAATACTCAACACATCTCCACACATGTCCCAGTGCCTCCTAACGGAGCTGGACTACTTCCAGTTAAAAAGCAATGGATGACTTCATGATTCCATTTAAAAAGGCATTTGTGGAGAGTGGCTTAAGATTCTTATTATTCATGAAAGAGGTCAATGAGATTGATAGCATAGTGTAGTGATGTCTAAAACATTAGTTAACCTTATTGGAAACGTTTTGGGCCTACTCGTTAATGATTTGTGATGACTACTAACCGGTTCCCCCAGACCCATTCTGTCTCTTGTCCATAAGTACAGGCATTTAGGGAGGTTGATGGACAACAAAATGGAAGAAATCTAAGTCCATCAGTGACACCATGTAGCAGAACTGCCCTCAGAGCCTGGACCAGCCAGACTAATACTTCTCATATGAGTCATTGTATTTAGGGATCCATGTTATAGCAACATAACCTTTACCTTGGCTTAGCTAAGAAGTTAGCAATAATACAGAATAATTATAATAACAGTAGCAAGTTATAATAATAATACAGATATTAGTGCCTGGAAGCATGACACTATGTAGGAAAGCCTAAAATATGTTTCTAAACTAGTTTAAAAAATAGGTGGTAGGCAGAAGAAATAGACAGTGTGTACTTCTACACCCTTTGTTATGCCATGCTAAAGCACTTGGTAAAATGCCCACCTAAATAACTCAGAAAGCAAACTGTATGCCCAAGAAGCCTATTCCTCTAGGAGAAGCAGTGAGGAAAAAAAAAGAAATTATTCCTAACCACTTTTAACAAGATACATAAGAAAGAGATAAACTCAAGCAAGAATTTGCCTGTTTGAAAGCAGACTTAGAGCTACGTAAGAACTAAGTAAGACTCTCCTTGCCTGCCGTCAGAAATGTAATTCTCCTGAGACTAGAAATTTGAAGTTGCAAAGGACTGGAGGTACAATTGGTTGTACACCCAAGGATAGCAGAACATAAGTCTATTACCTGGAGCCTCTCTCAATCACCTCTCATAAAGACTTCTTGGCATGAGATGCCTAAAGTTCGGAAATCAATTAGAGTGTGATCTTCCAATCCAAACCTAACTAAGGAATTGAGGGACAGAATAGGATGAGATGCCAATAAATGTAAGAGAATCCGCAAAAATAAGAACTTGGTCTAGAAAAAATCTTTATGTAAGGCTATCTGTCAATAGAAATTACTGGAAGCAAATGGATTGAAGGGTCCAGGAAATTGTACTACCCAAGAAATCACAGGCTGTTTCAGCCAGAAGCTGCTACAAAAACTCATACTCAATACCTATTTCAAATAGAGAAAAACTCACAAGTAGCATTCTTGCAAAGGATAAAGCTGGAGTCCACAGTGGAGATGGACAAGGGAACTATCTCAGAAAGCAGAAACAGGGGTGGTCAGAAGGGCCAAATATGGACTGTACTCCATTGCTGGGGTAGGGAGTCTTTAATGACTCAGGACTTCCATGTTTCTAATTGTTTCCCTTTCTAAATGGGAGTTTTTCCCACTCAGTTGCAGTTATAGTCTAGGCTGATAATTTGTCTATTGTCTTATCGTCCCCAGATTATACAGAACTTCATCTGGACCTGTGGGAGAGAACTACCACCACCCAGAATTCCTGAGCTTCCATCTGAGGCCGTAATAAATGAGGCCATAATTATTTTCCCTGGCATTCAGAAAGAATCCCAAGGGAATTGTGTATGGCAAGAAAGCATATACATGGATAGTTAGGAGACCAGAGGGGCAAATTACTAGCTGCCCCCAAATACTGCCCTCACATATTTTAATAAGCATCCAACTAGAAACTTCATTTTCCAGCCTCCAGTAGAATGTGCATAGAAGCAATGTGTGCATTCTGAAATTTCACTGCTACTTTGTTGAAAAGAAATGTCTTGCTCTGGACTTCTCCCCTTTTCATGACATAAAACACAGCCATGTTAAATGGAATATGAGTCCCTAAAGATTGTCCTTTATGAAACATAGCTGCCCCTATCACACTGACCTGGACTGACTAAAGTGTTACCTGAAAAGTAATCTCTATGTTACTCAAACCATTTTATTTCTAGTTCCCTTTGTTACAACAGCTTAGCCTTTGCCATGACTAATATATCATTCACATTTCTTTCCCTTTGTAGGGATTATGAAACTTTCTTGTCTAACGTAAGGCAATTCCAGGGAGCCATTTCTAGAAATAAAAGAAATCAACCCACAGAAGACAGACTAAGAAATCAAATGGGTGAAAAATCAAACACATCTATTTTACACCTCAGTGATGACTAGTGATAACTATTCTTACAAAGAGTGCCAACACCTTATTGTCTTGATAATTCCTGTTGTGTCTTATTTCATAAGCCCTGTCTCCTTTCCTTTAATTGCTAGAGTAAAACAATCTCATTTAACAAAACAATATATATTTATTGTATGCCTCCTACATTCCAAGCATACAATCTTTTTCTTAGATAAGACAAGAATGAAAGAAGTTGTGCTACTATATTCAACTCCATAGTAGACAAAGGAAGAGAGAGTCTAAGAGAACAGGCCAATCCTGGTGAATGGGTGAGAAAAGTGAATATGCCTCTGAGGTTAGCAATCTCTATGGCTTCCAGAAAAGTGAAATGTCAACAACGTGCACCATCATTATTCTCCCTTTTGTTTTCAGCAGCCCTTTTATATTTTTTGCCCTTCTTAAGCATTCAGAAAGTCAGTCAGGATGAAGTTATAGGGAAACAAATTAGAAATTGACCGAACAGAGGGGTGGATTGGAGTACATGATATATATTTGAAAACTTTATAAAGACATTCCAATCCGGGCATGAAAAAATTTCTAAAGCTATATTTTAATTTTTACTAGTGAACACTCCAACTTACAGGTGGATAGGGAACAATGAACACAAAATTGTTTGATCCAGTAGGTTAAGTAGCAGGTAGAAGATAATAGAGAATAAATTGTCAGCAGATGTTGTTGTTGGTTCAGAGCCTGAGACTGCCAAATCAGAATAGGCTGTTGGGATATCGTGGAATATAAATGACTTTCTCACTCTGGGTTATTTAATTTCACTAAGTTTAAACTTGCAACTATTTATTATGATGTGTCCCATGTAGCTGAAAATTCCTTAAGTTTTAAAAGTATTGCTTTTCATGAAAAGAAGTCAGTGTGGTAGATGACATGGTGCACATCAAGGTCCCCTCTCCAAGGACTGAACCAATGATGTGCTGGGGCCAGGTTTTGCTGGCCTGTGAGAGTCAATTGTAGCATCTCTTCATAACTATTGTTCAGTGACATCATGACAATAGTTTGAAATCAGCAGTGATGGGAGTAGTTACACCATGGAAACTGGTGAACACCATAAATAAAGATTAATTCCTCCCCGCCTTGTTCCCCCTGCCGCAGAGAGCTGGTTTGCCAGCACACCACTGCTGGGAGTACTGACGGCTGAAGTTGTCAGCTGAGTCAGGTCATATTCCCTTCCCAAGAGCATCCTGCAACCAAGATTGGCCTATGTGGAGAATAAAGAAAGGGCCAGCCTCCTGGCTGCAATTCAGGGCAACTGGAAGCATCATTCCAGTCTTTGCTGTGACTGCATCACAGTTCGGCCTTTCACTCTACCCAATCCTGCTCCTTCTATGCCCCTCCAAGTGTCAATCAGAGAGTATTCTCCAATAAACCTCCCACACACCACTCTCTACCATAAGTCTGCATCTCAGAAAACTCAACCTAGGACAGATACATAAGGAGAATAGAAAATTCATCTCCTAGAGGTAAAGTAGAAACTTAATCTTTCTATAAAAATAAGTTAAACACTACTCACTTGGCTTTGCACTGTTTTAAATGATTTATACAAACAGAGAAGCCAGAATAACGTTGTTGGCTTTCAAGGATGTTGTTGTTATTGTAGCTGCTGCTATTCTCTTTTTCCAGAAATCTCTTCTCTTGATTTTTTTTTTTCAACTTTTATTTTAGATTCAGCGGGTACGTGCACAAGTTTGTTACCTGACTGTATTGTGTGATGCTGAGTGCTGAGTTTTGGAGTATGAATGATCCCATCACCCAGGTACTGAGCATACTATTGGGGAATATTTTTCATATGTCATTAAATATAAGAAACACTAGAGGTTTTCAGTTATGGAAAAAAAGCATTTATTTTTATCTGCTTAACTTTAGTGATTTTAAGAGTGATTACCTCAGTGGTTTTATCCTAGATTCCAAAGAAAATTATAAAAAGAGATCAAACATGATCAAGGGAACCAAAGAGAAACTGATTTTACTGACTTTTTGGATATAGGCATTTATTTCCCAATCACTGTTTTCAATGTTGTTTTGTCCAACGTTTTAGCACATCTCTTACATTTCAGTCATTTCAGCTTAATCTCAGTTATTAGAACACTCTTTGGTTTAGTTTCTTTCATATTCCATTTACATCTCATCTCTGCCTCAGCCATCCCCCTGCCTTCAGAAGCTTGAGTGTGGACAGCACCACAAGACCAGCTCTTTCACCCCTGCTCAGCATCTCTAAGTGGATGGGAAGGGGGAGATTAATTCATCCCTCTACTTTTTCAAGGCTTAACTTATTTGGGGTTAGAAGTAGATGGGAGGCAAGAGAGAAAGAAAGGGGGAAAGTTTTTTCAACAAAGTGTCTTGATTGTAGTCCCTTCCTTGTTGGATGTCTATGCTTTCCTGGCTATCCTTGAATGATCATCTCTGCCCTCTGAATTCCAGAAGTCCAAGAGCTGACTGTTTCAGGAGTTGTCTTCAGAGTTTATCAGGAAGCCCTGAGGAGACTTCCCACATCTCAGTTCTCTGAAAAAGGAAGCTAGATCTGGCTCCACACCTCCCAAAGTCCTCAGTTCTTGACTTCCCCATAGTACACAATGGATGGGGTAGAAACTGACAAATGCCCAGCTATCCCATGAGGAGAGGAGAGTCCATCTGCAGCATGAAATGTAAGCCCAGGGAGCTTCTCTTTCACCATGTTGCCTCAATTCTCCATATAGTTCGAGATGGGGAGCAAGAGGGAGCTGGAGTGCAGGTTAGGGTTCATGAGCTAACAAATTCCTGATCAAGTTTTCTGGCTCCAATTGTTACTGGCCCTTGGAAGTACTTTGTTTAAATCTGGGGATGTTTAATATCTCCTTGTTCTAAGTTAAGGGTGCTAATCACCTATAAGTCAGGAGGAAAATTCCACTCAATATCTTTATAATTTTTAACTGGCACTTAAAATCAGTTTCAAAACCTGAAAAAAATATTTTGCCAGTTATCAAGTTAGCCTAAACTGTATAGCAAGGCAATACAGATGTCCTGAATTTGGTACTTGAATTTCCGAAGTGCTTGTTGCATGGATTAAATGTAAGGGAAAATTGCTGCTTCATCTCCTCCCTTTATATTTGTAGATTCAGAATAGTATGATAGAAAATTTGATGATGAGCACATAACTAACACATTATTGGTTTGGTAGAGCCTCCTAGTCTAGTACATGGCTTATGATTATAGCATAAGTTGCTTGAAATTTTCTATAATTATTCTGTTTCAATCCTACACATTAAATCCTGCTTTAGGTAAGATTCAGCACAATATCAGGTTTTTATCTCATAACTAGATGCCATCATTAATTTGCTTTTGTAGTGTTTGAAAATAACCCTCTATCACACATAGTTTGCTTCATACAATTTTCCTAAACAACAACAAATTGAATCCTTAAGGGCATGTCTGTGAGAAGTCTATGAACTTAAAAAAAAAATGAAAGAAAAAACAATATCGATCCTGTTTGTTAGCAACCACAACCTTGTTCCTCAAAAACATCAACTTAAGAAGAAAAAAAAAGCACTATTGCCAATACAGTTTGGGCTCCCTTAATTTCATGCACTGTGACTTCAACAATTTCTCCATTTCTCATCTTATTTCTATAAAAGTAGCTTCATTTAAAAGCAGGGAAACCACATTTCATGCTCTTCAGTTTCATTAAAGTTATACAAAAGGAGCCTACCAAAAGAAGCCTCTCCTAATTAAACAGTTGTAGCAGATGAAAATATTGAAATGATGAATCTGAAAGGAAGCTGACACTATATATTCCCCAGAATTTTTTATCATGACATGAAAAAAGGAACTGAAAAATTAAGATCTGAATCCCAGGATGAAGTGTCACATATGTCATTATAAAAAGAAGAAATGAGGTGTAACCCACTGACTTCTTAAGGTAGTACAGGTGATGTGACTTGAGAGAACCTGAGAACAAAGGGATTTCCTCTAATCCTTCATTAGGGTCGGCTTTTTTGTGGTTCCCAGATGGGGGTTGGCCATACTTTACTTATGTTGGTCTATGATTTTATGCATCCTTGTAAACTAATGGCAACGACTGTTTGATGCAGATGTCTTGGACTCCCAGGAGAGTGCTTTCATCATAATTCAGCCCAAGTTATTGAGTGTGCTGGTTAATGGGCACTTGAGATGAAGTGTTACCAAGAATAAGAGGGAGTAAAACTGAATGTGTTATTCCTCCCCTCCAGGACCTGCAAAATAAGCTTTCTTGATTGACAGACTCCTTTTTCAAAGTGGAAAGAGTAATGACATGCTTCTCAGAGGCTTAGGAAGGAGACTGCATTCTAGATGGCTTCTGCCTCAACTCTGTAGGCAGGCAGAGCAAGGTTTATCAAGCAAAGACCGTTTGGTCTGCTCTTGGTAGTTATTTTTTTAAGTGAGCTTCATTTCTTACAGCTCAGATTCTCAACGACTTACCAAGGTCTAATAAGCAGCTTGGGAATCTATAGATTTCATATGAAGTTTTATGTTAATATACTTTTTGCCTAATTAATCATTGCCTTTGTCTCTGCCTTGAATTTTTTATAGGATATTCCTAAAATGTGCTTTTTATCCCCCAATCCTATTAGACCCAAGCACTAGTTAGTATTTTAATTAGGTATAAACAATTTTGATTTCTGATTTTTTCTATTCTTAAAAGGTTTTGAAAGTTGAACTCATAAAGGCATAAAAGATTGATTATAATTCTTGAGATTATTTGAACATTCCTCATATTTTGTAGTGCATTAGAGTACCTTAGGTAAGGGAGAAGGGGGCATTCACATTAAGATTGTATACACTTATATTTTTATGTGTGTCTATATATGTACAGAAAGATGAGAGAGACAGAGAAGACCATATATGTGTATCTCTATATATGCACACATATATATACTGACCATTTTTTGACATGTAGCAATATAATGTCTTGTTCTAAAGAAATCTGTATACTACTACAATTTTCCAATATTGAGAGTAAATACTATAAGGAAGAAGTATTACATGAGTAAGCCACATTCCTGTATATTGGTGAACAAGTTGGGACAGTATGACTTAGGCACACACCCCTCCCCAGAAAACAAAGGAAGAGGGAAATGTGGCTAACGTGTATTAGAAGTTTCCTCTATGCAGAATTCTGTTCGTCATGTTTTAGAAACAACTTTTAAGTAATGATATTTTCCACATTTTACAGACGAAAAAGTTGATACTTAAAGGTACTAAGTCACCCCAAAGGAGACGGATAATAGAGTTAATCGTCTAAACCAGGACACGTCTGAGCCTGAAAGGAGGCACTCACTGCACAGGATGCTAGAACGAACGGAAGGTATAAAAAGGGATTGTCCTAGGCAAACCAGAAAAATATGTGTCATCCTACCCCAAAATGTGTTTCAGCTAGGATGCAAACCTGAGCAGCCTGGCTCTGAGCCTGGAACCTTAAACACTAAGCTATACTTAGTAGTTAACTTCCTTCCTCAAGTTGAAAAAGAAAGGGAATAATGTGCTTAGAAAGCACTCTGGTATATTGTGTGTAAGTAGCCAAATACAGATCAAAGAAGAAGGTTGCACTGACACATGCAAACAACTAATTAACTAGGACTAGTATCTTGCTGGGAGAGTGGGGTTCTAAAATCAGCAAGTAATGTGAAAATTGAGTAGACTCAAACTGTACTTTAAAAGCCTCACAAGTACCAACACCATAAGAAACAACAGGAGAACTGATTCCAGCTGCGGAAACAACAGATCCCTATGCAGTATCTCTTGCTCTCTCTTTCCCTCTCTCTCTCTCTTCTGAAGATCTGCAGTTGGATTCTGGTGAGTTTAAATGAGCATAGCATGCAATGTCATTGAATAGCTCTGAATAGAATAAAATTTGTGCTCTGGAAATATCAAATAAAAATGGTAAAGAAAAACCAATAGGGAAATAGTTTAGAAGACACTTACATAGAAGAATTTCATTTGAAGTGAGTACATGAAGGCTAAAAATAATAATAATATTAATGTGCAGAAATGTGGGTTAAGACATACCAGTCTGAGATTACAATGTAAGAAAAGACACCAGACTCTTGAAAATGCCCATGCCTGGAATATTGGATCCACAGAATGTAGATAAAGAATAAGATTATGAAGAACCTTGAAGGTCAGCTCAAGGAGTTTGTTCCTCATTCTCTGATCAGTGTCTGGTGACCTTTGGTATGAATCAGATTCACTCGTGAAGCTTTTCTTATGAAGGCATTATCCAGTATTACGGAGCCAGCTGCAAAGAGACAAAAGCTTGCAGCAGTTAGAAGCTACTCCTAAGGCCTGAGAATGGATTTGACATTGAGATGTGGACTTTTCACTTTCGTGTATGCCCTTTGGTGCTGGGATTTTTGTTGTTGTTGAGACATGATCTTTCTCTGTGGCCCAGGCTGATATGCAGTGGTACAATCTCAGCTCACTGCAGCCTCTGCCTTCTGGGTCTCAAGCAATACTCCTGTCTCAACTGCCCAAGTAGTTGGGACTACAGGTGTGCACCACCACAACCAGCTGATTTTTGTATTTCTTGTAGACAGGGGGTTTCACCATGTTTTTTAGGCTGGTCTCGAACTTCTCGGTTCAAGCAATCCTCCTGCCTCAGCCTCCCAACATACTGGGATTACAGGTATGAGCCACTGCACTCGGTTGGGATTTTTTGAGTGGGAGATGGGAAAATTATTGATAGCAACAGGAGGCAGAGAAATTCTAGGCAGACTGGGATGAATCTCTGGCAAAACTCAACATTTGACCCAAAAAGCCTGAACCTCACGGCTCAAAGTGAGAACTTCCATCCCTGTGTCCCCTCTCTCCTGATTGGTTCTTTCTGATAATGTCTTTTTACCAATTGAATGTTGCCTTTTCCAAAACTGTCCAATATTGAGAGTAAATACTTGGTATTACACTGTAAGTATTTACTGTATTACCTACCACCCGCTTGCCCCCATATTGTGTATTTAAAGACCCCAAACTCAGCCGGCAGACAGGAGAAGTGACTGAATGGCAGGAAGAAGTGGCTGGATGTAGGAGAGAGGTGACTTTCACTTCAGAGACACAGCTGGACGAAGTAACTTGACTTCAGAAGAGAGAGGCAGAGAGGCAGCTTGACTTCAGGGGAGAGCAACTTTCCCTTCCCATCCCTTTTCCAGCTCCTCCATCTCTACTGAGAGCTGCTTTCATCACTCAATAAAATTATCCACATTCACTATCCTTCAATCCTGCCACATGACCTCATTCTTCTTGGGCACAGGACATGAATTCAGGATGCACCAGGTGCAGGTACCCAAAAAGGCTGTCACACTGGACCTTTGCCCTCACTGGCAGAAGGCAGCCACCCCATATGATGAGGCAAAGGACCCACTCAGCTGATAACACACTGCTGTCTGCAGACTGCAGAAATAAGAGAGCACTGTAACATGCCTTCTGGGGCCTTGGGACACAAGCACCCAGCCTGGGTGCTGCCGCGGGGCCCCGCACAGAGTTTGCTCCTGCCAGAACCAAAGCATCTGGTAGGACCTGCACTTGCTCTCTAGTTCCTGTACTCATTCACTCATGCTCCCTCCTGTGAGGGGTTGAGCAGGGTGGGCTGAATAAATGAGGTGCCCCTGTTGCAAGTCCCATGAAGGGGTCAAGAAAATACCCTACATTATTATCATGTACATGTAATTCTTTATAATTAAAAAATTATGTAAGCATACATAATCTATCTGCTCAGTGCCCAAATTAGGAGTAGCCATCTAGGGTGAAACATGAGCACCTGGATATTTAAAATTCTCCAAAGCTGAGACTCACAGGCATGGAAGCCAGGAATAATTGCTATCCACAATGGTGAGCTACTACAAGTTTTTGTGATCTTATCTATGTTTTAGTAATCTTATCTATGTTTTTTCTGACAATTTTCTGGAAAGGAAAGAGAGTTGAGGCCTGCAGGATGTTTAGAAAAATTCTATAGTAATTTAAGGACCAGAGGCATGACCATGAAAAGGAGAAATCCCTGATTTTTAATGTCAAATGGAAAGCTAAGATTACTGACAAACATTTGATGCTATTCTCTATTACATAAGCTTGCTGGAACAGCTTCACATAGTTTGAATAACAGAAGAAACTACTGAAATAAAAATTATACAAGCAAAAGAGGTGAACAGTTCTACAAGCAAGACAGCATGTTGCTATACTCCAATATATGTGTTTTAGTAGTCAATACATCTGACTTCAATCCTAGCTTTGACATTTATTGTCTAATCCTGGACCTGAACTGAAGATACTGAGCACTCTAAGTTTTAGATCGTCATCTGGAAAATGAGAGTTGTACCTGTTACTGACACCAGGAAGCTTTTTTTTAACAGCTGTACACTTATGGGTCCTAGGGTAACCGCAACATAGGAGAAATCTATGACCCGGAATCTTAGAAAATGTTATAGTCATGAATACTAACTAGACATCATGGAAGTGGTTTATAGGAAGCTCCCACCTGTCTCAAACAAGGGACAAGCTGACCTAGACATATGAAGGGACTCACTGGAAAACCAATGGTTTCTACCTCAAGATCAAGCATTCAACTCTAGATGTGCCCATTGGAACCATCTTCTCCACAACAAGAAACATCTCAACCAAATGTATGATGTTTACTTCCCAGTGAGGTATTTTCCCTGATTTCAGTCAGCTTCCCACCAATATATGACTCTCACCCAGTGCTCTTTTTCTCACAGTCTTACTGTCTCCTAATAAAAGTAAGTTAAGTGTGATGGATACATCTGTTTCTTATTCATCCCATGGACGGATGCTTCTTGCAGTATAGCATTGCTACTGAAACCCATTCAAGACTTTCTTTACTTGCCTCATTCTTACGACTCCCAAAGACACCTGCCTTACAAGATCATTATAAAGATCAAACAGAAAAGGGATATAAAACATCCAGCACACAGTTGGCACTGAACAAATGTCATTTGTTAGTTTCAGGTTCAAATCTTGGTGCCACTTACAAACTATAAGGCAATCTTCTTCGTCTGTAACCCACATGAATAATATCTACTTTGAAGAGTTGTTATAAGGATTAAGTAATAAAATAGGATAGCATATATGAGCATTCCACTCACAATGGCTTCCTTCTTTCTACTTTTACTCCTCCAAAAAATCATAATGCCATGGAATTTTGGAAGGAATAAAAAGGAGGTGAACAATTGGTTATTAGAGCAACTGGTTCCAGGGCAGGCTCTGGGGTCAAACTGTCTGAGTTCAAACCACAACTCTCCCAGCTCTGTAACTTTGGACAAGTTGTTCAGTTCCTCTGTGCTTCAATTTCCTCATCTGTAAAAGGGCATAGCAATAGTATCTACCTCATATAGGTAGTTGTAGGATTCAACCAACTAATACATACAAAGTGCTTGGAACGGACTCAGCACTTAATAATTGTTCAATAAATGTTACCTAGTATTGGCCAGGCGTGGTGGCTCATGACTACAATCCCAGCATTTTGGGAGGCCCAGGTGGGCAGATCACAAGGTCAAGAGATCAAGACCATCCTGGCCAACATGGTGAAACCCAGTCTCTACTAAATATACAAAAATTAGCTGGGCGTGGTGGCGTGCACCTGTAGTCCCAGCTACTGGGGAGGTTGAGGCAGAAAAATCACTTGAACCCAGGAGGCGGAGGTTGCAGTAAGCCAAGATCATGCCACTGCATACCAGCCTGGCGACAGAGTGAGACTCTGTCTCAAAAAAAAAAAAAAGAAAAAGTTACCTAGCATTATTATTTGTTTGACAATTCTCCTTTAGACCTTAAGCCGTAGCAAAAAGAATCAGTGGTGTATATAGTCCCTAGAGAGGAGAAGTTATTTATGCTCTTCTCAATTGTTGTGGGTGGAATCACTGTCAGCTGTAGCATTCCTAGGTTCATCTGCTTTCATACCACCTGAATATTGTATGAAAATAAAAACTAATTCTGCTACCATAAAAAGGACACTTAGTGGCACTGACTTTGAAAGTTTGCTATAATCACTCAAGCTGCTTTTTACTGTTAAAAAAGAAATAAGGTTTAAAAAGATTCTGTGTTCCAAAACTATTAACTTTAAGCAAACATTATTGCTAAATAACTGGTTATATACTGCCCCAAGAAAAGAACAGTTTCAAAACTTCATATGGAGAACACAATCCAAACTTGTGTGTGTGTATGTGTGTGTGTGCATGCGCACACACACACCCTCACTCAAGCAAGCGCATGCACGTAGATTCACATACATTACTTGCCTTTGTGTCTCTGGAAAAGATGAAAATGGTCTGAAATCAAGCAAAACAGATGGCTGAGTGGGCTTGTGAATCGCCTATATCTCAAGGAAGTTAAGAAGTCATTGCAGCAGTTTTTAAGGAGAAATATGTAAGGTTTTAGAAAGTTTTTACACTGTCTTGTCTATCCCTTTGCAGCTTAGAATATGCACTTCTGAGATTACTAAAGAGTAGGACTCTGAGGACGACTTAAAATCTGAGTGAAATGGTGCAAGAGCTTCTGTTCTGGATACTCTTCCTTATAAACCAGAAATATATTGGTGCTCTAACATAATTGGATACAGATGTGCTTTGCATCACTCACTAGTTATGTTTCTGAAAGAGTTTTATAAAAGTTGAAGAAAAATAATTTTGTGCTCACCAGAAGTGCTTACTGTTCTTAAAGGAATTTTATGTCTAAGCCTTTTATAAAGCAATGAGTCCTTTGTGAACATTCTTATCCTGTAAGCATAAATAATCATTATTTTTTACACAGTGCACTGTCCTGTATGTATGTCAGAAAGATTGCACCATATGGGCAGCACCTTAGTACGACCAGCCTCACCTCCCTCATCCCACCTGCCCCCTCACCTCCTCACCTCGCATCTCCTCTTCTACACACAAACACCAGATGAGTCTCCCTGACATGTTATTTTACAAAGATTTTTAACTGGCAATGAGGGTCTTTTATAAGCTTACCCCCAAACCTGTAAGAGCTTCGAAAGCACTTGTCATCTGGCTTGATCTTTCACTCCTTAGATCTTTTCTGCATGCAATTTTGGCATCCCTATCAATTCTGATCTTTGTCCACTAGCCTTTTTTGTATTCTAGCCCACACTTTCTCTTTCAAGTTTTCTCTGACACACATCACCTACCTCATACCTTACCCCAATACACGCAGTAATTTTTCCATTCTGTGAATACCACGGTTTCTGTCATTTGAATTCCCTCAAATTCTTTCTCATAGAATAAATATATTTACACAAGTCTCAACGGTCCAACCAGTTTGAGGACTTTCTGAGGGTAGTAATTTATAGTCTTTCACTGTGCTCGCCCGGTGCCTGACATAAAGCCTGTACTCACTGTTCTGCGAGGATGGGTTTAATGTCATACACACACTCTACACACAGCACTGCCCTGGATGCCACAGGAAATATGAATAAGACCCAGTCTTTACCTCAAGTATAATCTGCTGGAGAGAAACGGAAGCCTCCAGTCAGTACAGAAGACAGACTATGAGGAGGACAATAAGGAAGACATAAACAATGGGAGAGGGCAGGAGACCAGATGGCTTGCAGCAGTCAGGATGAAAAAATATGTCATGGAAAAGGTGGCTTTTGACCTGAACCTGAAAGAGGGTTAGAATTTCAATGGGCAGTAAATGAAGCTACTCAAGAAGCAGAGAGCCAACTGAGCCCAGATCTCTGGGTAAATATCCCCATTTTGGAGGAAACTGAGCTATAAGCAGTAGTAAGTAGACAGTGGAAACCTAAGGTTGGTTAGTGTAGGTCATGTTTTAAGGACCTTCAAGCCTTGCTGAGAATGTACAAAGACGTAAATCATAATCCTCTATATTCTCCACTTTGCAACCTAGCAGGGATCAGGAAGGGATTTCTGTTTTTATTGGTAACACTGGATTGTTAATACTGGAATTACACAGTGCCTGAAATCGTAAATTAATTGAAAAGCAAAGCCTGCATTAACCAAACTTAGGAGCTTGCACCGTTGTTCCTCAAAGCCATAAATCAGAACAAATCAGCACAGAGGCGACTGGGCTTTCTACCAAACATCAGTGAATTTCACCTGAATTTTTCCCTCAGGAAAAAAAAAAAAAAAGAGGATAAGCCTCCAGTTACATTTCAGTTACATTTGCCAGGAGGACAGATTAGCTGTAACTGTGTCAATCTGTCTGCATGGGGTCTTATGCGCACCTACATGTAGGGAGATAATTAATTGATATCTTTCTCCTCATTTATAATGATGGCTCATTTCTAGGAGGAGGCCATATAGATGAGGTTGAAGGAAATTTCTTCTCCACAAAGACAAACGCTTATTCGTCATTCCATTTTTTCTTTTATAAATAACAAATTATTATATTTATCATAGTTCAAGTATACTTAGAGGAGAAAGAGAAATGATTTAAAATACATCGGAGATTTTGTCTAAAGTTTTTAATCACATGGAGAGCAAGAGTCAATGTTCACAGAAAGTACCCCAATTTTTCTCAAACTAGTTAATTTTTTTATTTCTAGAAAGTAATTAGAAAATCACATATTAAAATTGGAAAAACTATCTTTTGGGCATAAGATTCATTTTTCTACTGGTCAAGAGTACTTCTCAGTATATGTTTTTGTGCTTTGTTCAGTCTGATTCCAAGTGTGGCCTCCCCTACCATGGAGACTTTTTGTTCCTTCCAAATTTGCTGCCTTTCTGAAATTTTTTGTGATATTCAACCTAAACCTCTCTTTCCTCTTACCCTATTTCAGAATGTATGTTCTGAGGATGCCAAGCCACAGAAGCCTACATTCTAATTGCTGAGATTTGAAGTTGTTGCTGATTTTTCTTTCTTTTTTTTTTTTTTTTTTTAATCCATTAGCCATATTCTCTTTCAACTGCTGAGGAACAGATGTTGAGCTTCTAATAAGAAAAAGCATGAATCCCAAAGGAAAACAGCATCTCTGGTTCTAAAAGCAATATCAGAACAGAGCAAACTTCCTAATATTTGACTAAATTTTGCTTAGAAATGAAATCCTATGGCCTTTTCTGTGTACATTTGCTAATGTTTTAGTCTAAAATAAACTAGCAAGGCCTTCTCAGTGTTGAAATATATGCCCTACCAGCTGCAGTGATGAACTGTGCTTCATGGCAAACATTGGAATTTCTTTTCTGTGATTAGTTTACCATACTTGTAAGCCGGAGCTTACTACTTACTATATATAGAGTCGGGTGGAAGATAGAAGTGCATAATCGTTCCTAAATCATAAGAAGTATTCTCAGTTCATGCCATACCATAGAAAAATAAAGTTTAAAGTGCAATCAGGTGCTTTGATAGAAAACCTCAGTTCTTTGATTACTTCTGTAGAGGCATATGCATTAATGTCAAATCATCACTTGATGTGAAAGCCCAGATTTTTTGATAAAAAGAATTCCTTTTATAGAAGATTGAAAGCAGACAGACAAGCAGTTAAATGCCTTTATGCTTTTTAATTCTGGCCCCCTGGCAGGTATTCTAATGAGTATGAGAATAATTGAGAACCACATTTTGAAATTGTCTAGAAATTGCCTAAAATTTTGGATAGTGGATCATTTTAAGACAGTAGAATCTAGGCTGGTGTTAGGGGTTTAAGGTCCTTCACAGCCTACCTGTGTTGTCTTCCTTTTTGCTTATCCCAGCACCTAACATAGTGTCTTGCATTGAGCTAATGCTCAATAAATACGTGTTACTTACTTCATAAATATTAGACACATTGTCACCACAGAGAAGTTACCTGGCCCTGCTCTACCATCCCTTTGTTTGTGTAGATTAATTTTCCACTCTTCAACCCAACTTCATTGCTTAAATAGTAACTGTAGCTAACATTTTATACGCCAGGCACTGTTCTGAATGCATTATGCATACTGACTTGTTTAATCCTTACAATGACCCTATGTTTGATGTATAATTACTATCCCTATTCTACAGATAAAGAAACTAAGGACTAGAGAGGCTGACTTGCCCAAGGTTACCTACAGAGTAAGTGGCAGAATTTGAAGCCAGGCATTTTATTTGCAATGCCCATTCTCTTAAAGCACTACTCGCCCTCTCCATCAATGTCCCTGTCCCTTCCCAACCTCCTCTCCCCTCATAACAGTGATGCTCAAACTTAAGGCTGCTTCAGAAGAATGTGGAGAGCTTCTTATACCATTGACACCTGAACCCTACCTCCAAGTTTCTGATTCAGAAAATCTTGGGCGAGGTCTGAGATTTTGCACTTCTAACATATTGCCAGTGTTGCTGCTGCTGCCACCCTGGGAACTTTGCTTTGAGAAGCACTGTTCTACAGGGTCACTGTCTTTAAAAGATGCTACCAATTTGAGGCTTAGTCAATAGTATCTACGGGGTGGAGCCTATGCATTCCTATCAAGGAAACCTCACAACTTGTTGACTTAAAGAACAAAGTTCATTTATTTCTTGCCCAACCACCTAGGACAGCTCACATCAGGATTGCCACTCAAGATACAGAATTCTTTCATTTTGTTGCTCCCCTGTTCCCCAGTATGTTATGATCCACACGGTCAAAGCTGGGACTTTGTCACATGCATGTCCCATTTAGTAGGAAAGGGAAGATATACCCAATAAATGAAGGTCCAGACCCAGAAATGACGTGTGGTTTCCACTCACATTTCAATTGCAATAACTAAGATATATGATAACAGTAACTGCAAAGGAAATTTAGACACGTTCCATTATACCCTAAAATGCAACATAGAGAAAACAGATTTGGCAATTGATATGCAATCATTGCTACAAATATACCACGTCATATTTCTACATTGTCCCTTCTCTACACATGACTTGCCATCCTCACTGCACTGAATATTACATGTATATGTTCTCATTGGGCCTAAAGCAGTTGAGCTTTCCACGTAGGAGGTACTCAACAAATATGATTAAGTAATATGATTAACCCAATTACCCAGAGTAAGGTCTTTAACTTACCTACAGTTGTTTAATTTACAAAAACATACTAATGATTTCTATCCTAGTAATCTTTAAAGATGCCCTACAAAAAATACAATTATGGAATAATAAAACATTATTTTATGAGCTCTTGAATTATATCAGGCAGTTCACAAAGCATTTTATGTAAATCATTCCTTTAACCATCACACAAACTCTAAAGACAGACATTTCATAAAGAAATCTCCAGGTTTTGGGTAAGAAAACAAAAGCAGATCAAGTACCTGGTCCTAAGCACACAGTTATTAATTTGTAGAACTGAATTTTGGACACACACAGATATGACTCCATGTCACTGCTTTTAACTACTATTGAATCTTCAAAAATATAAACATGAAATGATCAATTTTTTAATGTGTGCATTGAGCCACCTTTCAAAGATGAGAACATTATTCCTGGCATTAATAGTTTGATGATGTTCCCTAAGAGATTACTGCATGGATTCACAGGAGTCTCCCTTGAAGGCATCTGACCCACTGGTCCTGGAGCCTTGCCTGGCACTACAATTATCTGGGAAACTTCTAAACGTTGTCACTGTTTGAACCCACCCCAGATCAACAAAGCAACATCTCTGGAGTAAAAATCAGGCCTCCATGTGCTAGATAAGTTTTAATTGTGTTGATATAACCAAGAGAAATAATTCAACCAGTGAAGAGGTTATTATGCCAACTCAAGAAACAGGGAAACTGGTGAAGGCCTGGAGCCCCATTCTGTAGGTGAACTTCCAGTCTTCATTCTCATTCCACCCAAGTGTATCATTAAAATATCACCAGCATTACATAACCCCTAGATGCTTTTCAGCACACTTTCCTCCGTTTAGGTAAGTTTTCTTTTAATGATTGGTACTCTACAACCTTGCCTCCAGTTCTGGGACACAGATACTCTTTTTAGGACACTATTTAATAAAAATGGCCTTGGTTGGCCACCAAGATGCACCTTACTCCAGATTCCCCAGGGTGACAAATAGCACAATCACGTTCCAATATTGTTCACGTGCTTTAAGACTGTAGTTAATCCTCTAGGATGTTTTCAGAACCTGCCAACAATTACAACTCAAATAACGTTTACATTTTCACCTCTGTTAAATAAGTTATCTGTTGCTCTCAAGAGAATAAAGCATTCCTTCTTCTGGAAGAAAACAAGAGTTAGTGATGAAATATAAATTTTGCAGTTTATCTAAATGTTAATATTTGACCTGTGGCAGAGACTATTAGGTGTTCTCCAGTATCCATCTTCTTCCTTATTGATGCAGTGGTGGAAATTATTCGTCTGTATATTAGTTCGTCACAGGAAAGCACAAAACAAAGACCACCTTGAAGCTAAGTGTGGCCCTATGACTAAGTCCTGGCCAATGGAATATAGATGGAAGCAATTGGTGAAATGACTAGGAAGTCACCTTAAAGAGGGAGAATGGGCCAGGCACAGTGGCTCATGCCTATAATCCCAGCACTTTGAGAGGCCAAGGAAGGAGGATCACCTGAGGTCAGGAGTTCAAGACCAGCCTGACCAACATGGTGAAACTCTACTAAAAATACAAAAATTACCTGGGTGTGGTGGCACACACCTGTAATCCTAGCTACTCGGGAGGCTGAGGCAGGAGAATTGCTTGAAACCAGAAGGCAGAGGTTGCAGTGAGCTGAGATGGCGCCACTGCACTCCAGTCTGGGTGGCAGAGTGAAACACTGTCTCAAAAAATAAAATTTAAAAAAGTGAGGTAGCATGTCTTTTTACTTCTCTTTTCTTCTTCCTGATGCCTGAAATGAGGATCTGAAATCCAGCCCTGCCGTCTCTGACAAAGACACAGTCACTGCATGTTGAGGATGGCAGATCAGTCAGGAGAGATGAACCTGGATTCCCAGGGATGCTTGGCACTGGGGCACTAGCCCAGGACTGCATTTCCATTTCTTTCTGGTTAAATCCACTAAACTTTAGTGTTATTATCACTTTCAGTGGAACCTAATTCTAACTAATACCTTGCCACTTAAATAGAAAGTCAGAAATGGATTAGCAAACTATTACAGAAAATATTTATATATTTAAAAGCAATTGTTTGAAACTGATATTTTATCATTAAACAATATACTTTCTCATTCTTGTTTGTTCTTCCCTTGAGCTGTAAGAAGGAAAAAAAAAGGCAAAATATACAGCTCTTGTGGAGGGAAATGTGAGAGTTTGAAATCATTTAATGTATGAAAAAGTAGTTGCTAGGTGACTGTTGTCTGAAAGCTTGCTGAGGTGTGTTGGCACCTAGAGAAAAATGCAAGTAGGAGTAATGTTTTGTACGTTTACCCCTTAATGAAGATGCTGCATGATTTTTAAATGGTGAAAACTAAGTAAACAAGCAAAGGAAGAAAAAAAAACACATTTTGTCACATGAGTGAAAATAACTTTTATTTTCAAGCAGCCACATACTCCAGAGGGAGGAACGGACATTGGCTCATGCACACAGGATGGGCAGGCTTCTCATCGTCCCCCTGTTCCGGGCATGCAGCACTGTCTCTGAGGTTCCAGAAGCAGCTGCCACAAAACTCAATTTTAGCTCGTAACACCTGCCAGAGGCTGAGGCACTCTGGAAGAGGGGGCTTAGGTGCTGAGGGTCCTTTTGACAAGGGGAAGCCCAGGCTGATTCTGGTGACAATCTTGTGTCACATATAGTGAATGTGCTGATGGGGGAGCTGAGGGGAAGACAGACACAGAAGTTCTTCATGACAGCAGAGAGAGAGAACATGGTCAGACCAGAAATAGGTCAAGAGCACAGTAAGCACTGCTCTCAGATCAACCGCTGCTTGCCTGGCCAAGAGAGCCTGATGATGGGAGAAAAAAAATCACTCCTCCCCACTCATCCCCTTCTACCAGACCTTCCTAATGGCTCTCACCAGCTCTGACTTTTAAATTTCTCTGTCAAAATGCAGTCAAAATCTCCAACTGAATACAAAGGGAGATATTTGTTATCATTAATAGTTTAGAGAACGGGGAATAAAGTTGGTCCTACTAGATATGAAAAGAAGTGGTGGAGACGGTCAAAAGCCAAGGCTTAGTGAAGCAAAAAATTCTAGTGGACCTATTAGAACTAGAGAGGCAGACTCTGACCTGTGAGTACAGCTTCCAACGCATCCTCTCCTTGGCTTTTTTATTAATTTCAATTATTCGATTGCCAGTTTTAACCTGTGAAAGTTCAGATGACACCCACACCCCAACAAAAAAAATTTCTAATAATGAAACCTTGCAGTTTGAATCTACCCACATCATTTAACTTCAGTCTCGAACTTTACCCTGACCCCTATAGGTGAAAAGAAATATGTTATCATGCCATCCCTTTATGGTTTGAAATGTACATAAAATCAAAGCAAGGAGACATTGCTCTTTGGGTGACTGCGGGTCTTTTCCTGGGTTTATAATGTTTCAGGCTGCGACGTGGGAGGAGAACAAAGTGCAGGCGCCAAGTGGCATCTCCAGCAAAGCTACTGTTGTCTCCCACCAGGCAACAGTATTTGCAGGATTCTAATTATTATTATTTCCTTTTATAAAAGACCAGTTCAAAAATCCCGAATAATAATTTACCTCACAAGAATTTGCTCATTATGTAGTTATTCCATCCCCTCTGCTCTTTCAAAACCTTATTTTTGTAGCTAGGCATGCAATAATCTCCCAGAGTTTCTGGAGCAGGTCTTTTTCTATTTACGTGATTGCAAACAGAAACTCCTTATTCAAGGAAAAGGTTATTAAACCGAGTGAAGGCCTTTTTATATTAAAGTAGATATAAAAGGATAGGACAGAACTGTGACTGCAATCTCGACGGTGAGGCGTGCTGCAACAGGCGTAAGCCAGGCACGGCCCTGACTCGACCTGTCCAGGCGGGAACCCTGCCAGCAGTAAATTTAATAGTCAGTTTGTTAATAACCTCATTTGCAATGTGTTTGGTTCTTTTTTTAAATCTGCTTATTGTTTCCTGGGTGCCCAGGCATGTTTTCTAAATGAAATTCAAGTAAGTTATTAAAACCTCGAGCTGTTATATTCTGAGACATTCATCTGGTGAACTATCTAAATTTTCAAAGGGCATCTGAGGTCAAAACATGAAGTTTCTCCACACTTATGCCTCCTTATTTTACTGACTCTGAAGCTTAGGTTCACTTAGCATTGTTTGGAGGTTGGAATGGAAGCTGCTTATTTGTAGAAGAAAGCCCTATCGTTTTCGTCCTTTGGTCTATTACCTTTCTGAGGAACTTACTCACTTCTCCCTGTCTCATGCCACTCTCTGGACAATTCTCTTTTGTAAAGCATATTCAACCACAACGCAGTCCAGAGATCTTAGCCATTCTCTCCATCACCCCGTCCTGATGCATAAATTGGCCCAAAAGCATCCCAATTGCCTTCATGACTGCAAGACCTAAAAATTACCACCCGGCACTCTGAGCACACCATGGGCATTGCTAGGAAATAAAGCAGAAAAGTCGTATTAAGCCATCTTTTTTTTTTTTTTTTTTTTTTTTTTTTTTTTTTTGAGACGGAGTCTCGCTCTGTCACCCGGGCTGGAGTGCAGTGGCCGGATCTCAGCTCACTGCAAGCTCCGCCTCCCGGGTTTACGCCATTCTCCTGCCTCAGCCTCCCGAGTAGCTGGGACTACAGGCACCCGCCACCTCGCCCGGCTAGTTTTTTGTGTATTTTTTTTAGTAGAGACGGGGTTTCACCATGTTAGCCAGGATGGTCTCGATCTCCTGACCTCGTGATCCGCCCGTCTCGGCCTCCCAAAGTGCTGGGATTACAGGCTTGAGCCACCGCGCCCGGCCGTATTAAGCCATCTTATTGGGAGTTATCAAGAAACAAATGAACTAATTAGTATTTCTTTTCTTTTCCCAGTGATTTGCAATTCCTGGATGACACCTGAATATTACCAAAAGGTTTCAAGGCACCCCTTTAGAAAGTGACCTTTTGCTTTCCGCATTTCATTTGCCCTAAGTGTTAATTGACTTTGAAAACGCAGTATATTATCTTTTTAGAAAAAAGAAAAGGATAGACCTGATTTGTGAACACCAACATCCTACAGCATCAAAGCGTTGTTTAAATCATCGCACAGCAGAGCTAAGAACAACTATCCAGGAGAGTGAGCGATTAAAAAAAAAGAAGAAGAAGAAAAGAAAAGCAGTCTTAGAATGAAAGAGTGCTGCTGCCATCTAGTGGCAAGGATGATAGTAGACAGCTATCAACAACAACATACAGGAAAATAATGTTATCATCCAACTTTGAGGGGAAATTTTCTAATTCATTTTGTGTGCAGAGGTCGCCTTCACTCATCCTTTGTTCTAACAAAGGCATGGACTTTGTAAAGACAGTTATGTGTGGGATTTCATAAAAAATAGTTCTCTCCTAGCCAAATGCTTCCCTTAGTTATTGACAGGTACATAAGAGTGAGCGTGAGTACCTGCAAAATTGTGTAAAATGGCTTCGCTTTGACACTTACAAGATCACATGCAGAATTTCCTTTGATATGTAGATCCAGAACCACTGTACCTATATTCTTCCATACCCCTAAAGCATTGTTTCCTTACAGCATAATTTGTCTTACGGCATAAAAAAATTTTCCTTTTCTTTTAAATTTTCGCCATTCATCTAAATGAAATTGTGAAGATGTGTAACAAACATTAAATTAAAAGAGCCTAGAAATTACTGAAAATAAGAATTATAGTTATTTTTTTTCAATTTGTAATGTTTTATTTATTTCTTTTCTTTTTCTTTTTTATTATACTTTAAGTTCTAGGGTACATGTGCACAACGTGCAGGATTGTTACATATGTATACATGTGCCATGTTGGTGTGCTGCACTCATTAACTCGTCATTTACATTAGGTATTTCTCCTAATGCTATCCCTCCCCCCTCCCCCAACTTTGCAACAGGACCTGGTGTGTGATGTTCCCCTTCCTGTGTCCAAGTGATCTCATTGTTCAATTCCTATCTATGAGTGAGAACATGCGGTGTTTGGTTTTCTGTTCTTGAGATAGTTTGCTGAGAATGATGGTTTCCAGCTTCATCCATGTCCCTCCAAAGGACATGAACTCATCCTATTTTATGGCTGCATAGTATTCCGTGGTGTATATGTGCCACATTTTCTTAATCAGTCTGTCGTTGATGGACATTTGGATTGGTTCCAAGTCTTTGCTATTGTGAATGGTGCCACAATAAACATACATGTGCATGTGTCTTTATAGCAGCATGATTTATAATCCTTTGGGTATATACCCAGGAATGGGTCTATGGCATTTCTAGTTCTAGATCCTTGAGGAATTGCCACACTGTCTTCCACAATGGTTGAACTAGTTTACAGTCCCACCAACAGTGTAAAAGTGTTCCTATTTCTCCATATCCTCTCCAGCACCTGTTGTTTCCTGACTTTTTAATGATCGCCATTCTAACTGGTGTGAGATGGTATCTCATTGTGGTTTTGATTTGCATTTCTCTGATGGCGAGTGATGATGAGCATTTTTTCATGTGTTTGTTGGCTGCATACGTGTCTTCCTTTGAGAAGTGTCTGTTCACATCCTTTGCCCACTTTTTGATTTTTTTTTTTTTTTTTTTCCTGTAAATTTGAGTTCTTTGTAGGTTCTGGATATTAGCCCTTTGTCAGATGAGTAGATTGCAAAAATTTTCTCCCATTCTGTAGGTTGCCTGTTCACTCTGATGGTAGTTTCTTTGGCTGTGCAGAAGCTCTTTAGTTTAATTACATCCCATTTGTCAATTTTGGCTTTTGTTACTGTTGCTTTTGGTGTTTTAGACATGAATTCTTGCCCATGCCTATGTCCTGAATGGTATTACCTAGGTTTTCTTCTAGGGTTTTTATGGTATTAGGTCTAACATTTAAGTCTCTAATCCATTTGAATTAATTTGGGTTTAAAGGGTAAGGAAGGGATCCAGTTTCAGCTTTCTACTTATGGCTAGCCAGTTTTCCCAGCACCATTTATGGAATAGGGAATCCTTTCCCCATTTCTTGTTTTTGTCAGGTTTGTCAAAGATCAGATGGTGGTAGATGTGTGATATTATGTCTGAAGGCTCCATTCTGTTCCATTGGTCTATATCTCTGTTTTGGTACCAGTACCATGCTGTTTTGGTTACTGTAGCCTTGTAGTATAGTTTGAAGTCAGGTAGCATGACGCCTCCAACTTTGTTCTTTTTGCTTAGGACTGTCTTGGCAATGCGGGCTCTTTTTTGGTTCCATATGAACTTTAAAGTAGTTTTTTCCAATTCTGTGGAGAAAGTCATTGGAGCTTAATGGGGATGGCACTGAATCTATAAATTACCTTGGGCATATGGCCATTTTCACAATATTGATTCTTCCTATCCATGAGCATGGAATGTTCTTTCATTTGTTTGTGTCCTCTTATTTCATTGAGCAGTGACTTGTAGTTCTCCTTGAAGAGGTCCTTCACATCCCTTGTAAGTTGGATTCCTAGGTATTTATTCCCTTTGTAGCAATTGTGAATGGGAATTCACTCATGATTTGGCTCTCTGTTTGTCTGTTATTGGTGTATAACAATGCTAGTGACTTTTGCACGTTGATTTTGTATCCTGAAACTTTGCTAAAGTTACTTATCAGCTTAAGGAGATTTAGGGCTGAGATTATGGGGTTTTCTAAATATACAATCATGTCATCTGCAAACAGGGACAATTTGACTTTCTCTTTTCCTAATTGAATACCCTTTATTTCTTTATCTTGCCTGATTGCCCTGGCCAGAACTTCCAACCCTATGTTGAATAGGAGTGGTGAGAGAGGGCATCCCTGTCTTGTGCCAGTTTTCAAGGGGAATGCTTCCAGTTTTGGACCATTCAGTATGATATTGGCTGTGGGTTTGTCATAAATAGCTCTTATTATTTTGAGATATGTTCCATCAATACCGAATTTATTGAGAGTTTTTAATCATGAAGGACTGAATTTTGTCAAAGACCTTTTCTGCATCTATTGAGATAATCATGTAGTGTTTGTCTTTGGTTCTCTTTATATGCTGGATTACATTTATTGATTTGTATATGTTGAACCAGCCTTGCATCCCAGGGATGAAGCCCACTTGATCATAGTGAATAAGCTTTTTGATGTGGTGCTGGATTCAGTTTGCCAGTATTTTACTGAGGATTTTTACATCAATGTTCATCAGGGATATTGGTCTAAAATTCCCTTTTTTTTTTTTTTTTTGTTTGTGTCTCTGCCAGGCTTTGGAAAAACCCTTCAAAAAATCAACGATTCCAGGAGCTGGTTTTTCAAAAAGATCAACAAAATTGATAGACTGCTAGCAAGACTAATAAAGAAGAAAAGAGAGAAGAATCAAATAAATGCAATAAAAAATCATAAAGGGGATATCACCACCGACCCCACAGAAATACAAACTACCATCAGAGAATACTATAAACACCTTTATGCAAATAAACTAGAAAACCTAGAAGAAATGGATAATTTCCTGGACACATACACTCTCCCAAGACTAAACCAGGAAGAAGTTGAATCCCCGAATAGACCAATAACAGGCTCTGAAATTGAGGCAATAATTAATAGCCTACCAATCAGAAAAGGTCCAGGACCAGATGGATTCACAGCCGAATTCTACCAGAGGTACAAGGAGGAGCTGGTACCATTCCTTCTGAAATTATTCCAATCAATAGAAAAAGAGGGAATCCTCCCTAACTCATCTTATGAGGCCAACATTATCCTGATATAGTTATTTTTAAAAACAAATTAGGAGCCATTATTAGGCTTATAGAGCTTATACAGCATTGGAGGTTAAAAAACCAAGGGTGTTAATGTTCCCATTAATACTCAGGCCAGGTACAGCAAGAAGACAGAAGTTATTATGGTATGTGATCAATTGCATTGAACATACAATTGCTTAATTTAGAATATAAATGTAATTTATAATTAAAATGTAGTCCACATGGAACAGAGCTTCATCTCCTAAAAGCATTGTCCATCTTGGAAGAGAGAGTACTTTCATTCAGTCTGTTCTCAGTGGTCTTGGGGAAAGGAGTTTCTGTGAATTGTAATAGCAATCCCACATTCAGTATTATTATTTAGTGGTTAACTAAAATGCAACTTGTGACTTTGAGCCAAAAAGAACAACCTTTTTTCCCACTGTGCCCTTGAACTTCTGATTTTTAAAGACTCCAATTTTACTTAAGTTTTACTAACACTATTTCAGCAAAGTACATTTTGCCTGTTGTGTGAGCCTTAACAGTATTATAATTTAAACTAGGATCTTTCCCTTCCTCCACTAAAGAAGGAAAATGGTACCAACCAGTCATTAGTCATCTAGAATGACTGCTTATTTAGAATTTAGGAGACATGGACTCCACAGCTATTAACTGGCTTTGTAATACGAAAAGCAATACTTCATTTCTATAGGCCTCTATTTTCTCATTTGAAAAAAAAAGCAAGAAATGACTCTTGTGATAGCTTTTTATTCTAAGAGGCTAAGGTCTGAGTTATATTACCATATAGTAATATAGTTAAAAATTACATACAATGTAAGATAAAATGATACATAAATATTAATAAATAAATGAATGAAGTAGATCCAGAGCTTTACCCAAGATGATCTTATGATTAGAAAATAAGTTATAATTAATTACTTCAGTAACACTGTGAAATAGCTAAAACTAAAACAGTATGATGTTGATATGCGTAAAACTTCTTATAACAAACTTTTTATACCAAATATAAAATAACCTATTTTTGATTCTTCAGTTTTTTTTTTTTTTTTTTCTACTCTGAAAACAATGATTTACTTGGTCCCAATAGATCACATAAGAAATATACAAATAATGTCATTAGGTTAATCTGATCAAATTAATAAATTAATAAACACTAAAGTTTTAGGAGTGTTTCTGTATTAAAAAAAAAGAGGTATTTATTTAAACATTTCCCACAATGTACGGTGTCCTACAAATTGACCCAGCCATCCCACTACTGGGCATATACCCAAAGGATTATAAATTATTCTACTACAAAGACACATGCACACGTATGTTTATTGCGGCACTATTCACAATAGCAAAGACTTGGAATCAACCCAAATGTCCATCTGTGACAGACTGGATGAAGCAAATTTGGCACATATACACCATGGAATACTATGCAGCCATAAAAAAGGATGAGTTTGCGTCCTTTGTAGGGACATGGATGCAGCTGGAAACCATCATTCTTAGCAAACTATCACAAGAAGAGAAAACCAAACACCACATGTTCTCACTCATAGGTGGGAACTGAACAATGAGATCACTTGGACTCGGGAAGGGGAACATCACACACTGGGGCCTATCATGGGGAGGGGGGAGGAGGGAGGGATTGCACTGGGAGTTATACATGATATAAATGATGAATTGATGGGTGCTGACGAGTTGATGGGTGCAGCACACCAACATGGCACAAGTATACATATGTAACAAACCTGCACATTATGCACATGTACCCTAGAACTTAAAGTATAATAAAAAAAAAAAAAGAAAAAAAAAAGATAAGTACTACATGAACCAGCACATACTGATCATGTATATGCATTTAGTGGAAAGTAAACTAATGAGCAGTTTCATATTGGTATCTCTGTTTTGTAAACTGTAAGGCACATTATGTAATAGTGATGATAATATAGTATTTAGGGTCTTATGGGAAGACCATTGACTCCATAGGGTGCTATTCCTTGTCAAATTATCTTGCCTTTCCTGGATTTTCCAGGACCAGTTTAATCTGTTGGTGAAATAATGCAGTTAAGCACTGCAGTTGAATTAACATTCTGTTGATATCCCAGCATGAATAATTTGTGGCAAAGAAATTTCTTCAACATGCCATTGCTTAGCTCTCTGTTGAAACAAAGCTGTCCTGGGTCTGGACTTATGCCTGTTGTGTTGTTCTAAAGATTGTAGAACATTTACGGAAGAATCCAAGACTCTAAATAGAACCTGGACGTATGTCAATAGAGTGTTTTAGTTTCAACCCAAACTAGATTGAACTCCTTTGTTTTACAAACTTGCTAGTTCTCTTTCTAAGACAAAGTACGTTCACTGAATGGCCAGAGCAATTTCTTACTTCTACTATTGTCTTACAGGTATAAAGGTACAAAATTATGTAAAGCACATTCCTCACTAATCTTGTCCTAATTTATTAATCAACAGACATTTCTTGTGCACTGACTTTGTATCAGTTACTGCTCCAGTTGCTGGAGATGTGGTGTAAATAAAACAGATAAAAAAAAACATGCCTTCCACAAGATTATATCCTGTTCACAGCATAATTTATGTGAAATAAAATATTAATTGTGGCTCCTTTAGAGACAGACTTAAAAGTCTATTTTGAGCTGGGTGCAGTGGGACATGCCTGCAATCTCAGCTGTTGGAAGGCTGAGGCAGAAAATTAGGAGTTTGAGACTAGTCTGGGCAACACAGCAAGGCATCCATCTGAAAAAAAAAAAAAAAAAAAAAAAAAGCATTTTGTTTGTATGATTCTTCAGTTTTAAGATTAGTCTATATATAGATTTTCTGTTATTTATCCTTCTTGGGTGGGTTCATTAGGCTTTTGTGATTTGAGGACTGGTATCTTTTAACAATTCTGGGAAATGTATAGCCATTATTTCTTGAACCATTTTAACTTTCCTATTCTCTGTCCCATCTCCTTTCAGAACTCTGATTTGAGTTCTTTCATGCTGTGCTTTCTTACTTTGTATCCTGTGCTCTGAACCTCTCTTTTATATTTTCCATCCCTATTTCTTGATACTTTATTCTGAACAATTTCTTCAGCTATTTTCAATTCATTAATTTTCTCTTATATTGTTTTCAATCTTCTATTAAACCTGTGTATTGAGTTTTTAATTTTTAAAACAATATATTTTCCATTTCTAAAACTTCTATTTTTTCATATCTGCTTGTTTCTTACTTTCTTATTCATTTTTAAATAATATATTTTATTTTAATAAACATACAAAATATACATTTTCTGTTCTTTTTCTAATACTATCACTATCCAAAGATGTCAATACTACTATCTGTTTCTGAACACGCTCGCTTTCTTATTTTATTTCTTTTTGTGTTTTGGGATTTGGGCTGTTCACTCATATTTCTTCAGAGAGTCATAGGAATGACTTGGAAACTGGGTTGAAGATGGATTCCTCCAGAGAGGGATCTGTACGTGTTTCTTCCACTTTCCTAAAGCACACCAATCTCACAGCACCTCAAACATACCTGAGGACTGTCCTGTGGTTACACATTCTACAGAGACATCCTTTTTCCTTCAACTGATATCAAACTTGGATGTAAGTGATTTCCCTTGCTGTGATGGGGCGGCAAGGCAGGGAGCATTCCTTCCAGTTTTTATGTATTCCTTTTCCTGAAGGGACAGGGCTTCGGAGTTCCAATTTTGCATTAAGTCTCTTGTTACAATTCTCATATTTAATAGGCCCTAAGCTTTTTCTCACACCTTCTATGCTCTGTGGGACACAAAATAGCAAAAAGTCAAGCCACCTGGATTTGGCGAACATTCTGAGTAACAGCTGGACTTATCGCTCCACTTTTCTGACTGGGTTCTCACTTTCACAAAGCTTCCGACCTCTGAGAAGTTAACTCCTTACCAGAACACCCGTGATCTAATGATGAGGGAGATTTACAGTTGTTTTTATCCAGAGGTCTGCAAAAGAATTGAGATTTCCATCCTGTTAAAAACAGAAGTTCATTTCTATTGAATCTGAATATAAATCTAAACATGTGTTGTGTGTTCCCTAAGACTTGAGATACTGAACACTCGGCTTGTCATCTGTTGTTTAATGACTTGACTGATCTTCCTAAAGTGAATTTAATAATTCCATTTTCACCCTTTTAGTACCAGCCTCTGGAATCAGGTTAAAATCCAGTCACCCTAACCCATCTTACAATATACTTAGGCGTGTAGATCCCATTCATCTCTCTAATCTCCCCTTTCTCTACCACCAGCACCATCGCTTTTACTCCCATCATTCAGTCCCACTCCACTACATTCAGCATCTTTGCTCCTTGTGCTCTCTTGAATCTTCTTACATGTTCTTTGCTAGAGCACACTTCTAGACATGGGTCAAATTTCAGCTAATCTGTCACCTCCTGCAGAAAGCCTTCTGTGAGCTCCAGATCTAGGTTCAGTGGTGCTGAGTGGTGCCCTTCCTTGGTATCCCATGGATCCTTACACCTAATTCTTCAATCACAGCTTTTATCACTCTATTTTATCATATCACTGCCTGTTAAGATTTCAGTATCCCCAGTATAATAAATACAGACTTTATAAAAGCACACATGTTTGTTCTGTTCAATTATATACTTGGCACTGACCACAATCCCTCACACATAATAAACACTCAATGAATATTTTCATACCAGAAATAAAGTATGTTTCATCCTTTTCTTAATTGTAAACAAAAGTTTCACTGTGCCTGCATATTTCTATAGAATTTTGTCTTAAATTATTGAGTAATACAGAGATATAAGGATTTGTATTCATTTGAAAGATATTGTTATTTCAGAGCCTTATTTTTATCCTCAAAAAGCAATCTCTCAAAATGTTAACTACAAACCTGAAACTCAGTTAATGCTGTTGCCAAGAGGACAGCAAGTCATAAAAGCTTTGGGGAACCTATTCCTACTGTCTGTGAAGAATGATTTAATTTCTTCATCACAATTCCTGCTGTGTTGAAAGAAAACAAGGTAAAAGACTCATCAGAAGGTCTTCCTGACCGAAATCTGGGGAGATTGTGGCAATTTGACATTCATTAAAGCCACAGCTAAAATGATTAGAGACAGCTAGACCCTAACCTGGCCTGTGTCAGCGTAAAGACAGGAAAGGCAGTGTGATATGTCTACGAGGTGCATAAATATTACCTTGCTTCCTTCTTTGCTCTCCTCTGATTCTGCAGTTACTTCTTTCACTTTTGTGTTTCTAATTCATCGCCTTCAGGATTCATGTGAGGCCCTTTTTCCATCAAAATTAACATGAGAATTTGACTTAGCCAATAGTGTACACATACTACAAAATTATCTACCAGTTAAATTATTTCAGACTGAATTGCCACTGTGATTTTTCGAAATACCAACATAATTAGTCATCTAACCATTTGCCTTGATGAAAACAGAGCAAAGTGGCAGGTTGTAAACATGATGTAACTCAGTACAGTGGACATAGCTTTTTGTGGCTAATCAAGTATGCCAGATTGTGTATATTATAAACCACACTCAAAAACTTCACAACAAACTTGACTGAATTTAAAAATAGTGAAATCTAGAGCACAAGAGTATGTGTCTGATGTTGAAAGGCTGCAATATTATCAGTGATGTGTGGAGTCCCTACAAACTCTTGAATCTTTTACTCTTTAACTCTTTAGAAACAGTTACAGAGTTAGAAAAAGTAACATAAGTAACTTCTTTGAAGCGTCTGTTCATGAATTATGACCTACAAGAGAATTGATTGAGCTCTTGATTCAGCTTCAGAATTGTTCTTAGAATATGTCTGTGTCTAAATTAGAGGGTCAGACTTTTTCCAGGATATTAGATCTGGTAGTATTTTATGATAAATATCTATAAAATCCCTTTTCTAAGGGAGAAATGCAGCTCTTCTTTCTCAGTCTGATGGTAAGCATTAAATCTCTTTCTTCATGGATAATGTTCTCAACACATTATTATGGCATTGATATCGTACAGCAACCTAATGCATTCACTAGTAGTAATGAGGATTTTAGTATAAAGAGAAAAACAAATAAACGTATAAGTGTCTTCCCTAGGATCACACAGTGGCAAAGACAAATCAGGGAGTTGTCTAGTATCTAAGTAATCTGTCTCCCATTCCTGATTTTGTCCAATAGTAATACACCCTCCCATTAAAGCACAATTTAGGTTTATTTCTTCCCTAGAAGTAATGTGCTATTCTACAACCACAGCTTCCTCAAAGGTCCTTACATATGCTTTAAAAAGGATCTCTGATTCTAGATATAAGCCTCTTTAATAGGAAGCCTGCTCTCCTTTGAGAGAAGTACACTGTGAGAAGACACACTGTGAACCATAAGAAACAAGTTGCTGAAGTGGATAATAACCTGGATAGGATATTGAAGCCAAAGATATCTATTTGTTGAGTGGCAGCATCACCAAACTGAGGGAAGTGATTTGTGGCATGTCATAAGGATCAGCATTAGTATTGATTTTGGTTACTTTGCTGACCTAAAAGAAAGAAAATACAGTAAGGTGATGGAATGTGCTGGTGACACAAAGTGGAAAAATGCAGTTGATACACGGTAAGAAAATGATAAAACTAACAATGACTGGGACAGGTTTGAATACGGACTAATAAGTGCCTTGTGCCATTCAGTTCTGGAAAACTGTAAATAAATTAAATTTAAATACATGAGAAATATCAATCGAACTTTCTATGGGACGTAGTTACCAAATCACTTCCCCCAGAATTTCAATGTGAAGACATCTTTTACTTTTCCAAATATTCAAGAATAAAACACTTGTAATATAATTTCATGCAAAAGGCCAATGAAAGAAGATATTGTGGTATTGGGGGGTACTATGCATTCATCCTTCAGAGGAATAAAATAAACTCTGAAGAAGTTTGGGTATTGAGTCAAGCAATTAACTCTTCAGAATGACAAAATGGCTCCCCTGGATCCAGTTAATATGCAGTGCCCTGGAAATTATTCCCAGTGTTGGAAAGTGTAACGGACAAGATGATTCAACCTTTATCAAATTTATATTTATAAACGAAAACTAAAAGGTACAAGAGCTCTCAAATGAGAAGTAAATGGCAACCTCAAATGTTCTTATATTCACAAAGTGGGATTCAGGTAAGGAATACTTAAAGATGATGAAAGAAATACGAAATTCACAGGAGCAGGTGGGGAAAACAGGATGACTTTATGCCACACAGCCACTGGTATTGATGTCTGGAAATGAATCGATAGGCAACTCAGCCCCTGAACATGCCTCTTGAAGTCAACCCTGTGTTTGAAGAGCTGTTTCTTTAGAACTGCCCCATTGTCAGAGTTGTCTTTCAGTAATTCCTCAGGTACTCGGGTATCTAATTCCACACATATTCTTTAGCTATAATAAGAAAGTAAAAATCTCTATTCAAAAATCATTATTTACGTTTTTGTTCAAAATAGTTTGTTCCGTTTAATAGATAATGGTCCTTTAAGAGAAGTATGATTGAAGCAATTTTAATAGAAGCTATTTTCTAGTGCTTCTTTTAAAGTGTGTGTTGGGGTCAGGCTAAGGGGAACCAAGTGTGAAGTGTCTAATGAGTGAACAATCTACTGCATAAAAAATAATCCACATCAGAAGGAGAAAGAGGAGGGGCGGTTTCACTCCTCCTTTCCAGTGTCAGGAGAAACATTTTATTCTAATTAGAGAAAAAGCAGACATAGGGTCTTCACCTCTTCAAGAGTCCTGTATCATTACTTAGACATCTCTTATCTTCCTGTTTTTGCAGGAAAGAAAGAGGGAAAGAGGGAAGGGAGGGCGAGAGGGAGGGAAGGAGACAAATTCCAGAGAAGTACAGAAGTTTGACCTTGGTTGGATAACAGAAACTTTTTTAAAATTTCATGACTGCTACTCTGAAAATGCATGGAAATGCAAAAAATTTGCAAACAATTTCAAGAGTTGACACACCTCACTCCGAGTTTCATTCATAGATTGAACACTTGCATTGGAATTTATTGTAAAACCATGTCTCTGAATGGAAAATATAACCAAAAGATGACTTTCAAACACGTTTTGACTATAGCCTTTGGCATATAGCAGCTTGATACACAGAGACCGGGATATACAATACACAGGGGGAAAAAATATAGACAGAAAGCCCAGAAAGGGCAGATTATACAATAGGCCACCAAAAATGCCTGAAGGACCCTCTAGGAGTCTAACCCTGAATGGCACCACGTTGGTATATATCGGTTTCTCATGATACTATTGAGTTCTTCCTTAAAGAGCTGGCCCCAGTCTATTTTCCCTCCACTGCGGGTGGCTTGAGTCATCACTTTGCTGTAAAGAATGTAATCTGCTCTCCAACTGAGAGCAAAGGTGAATTTAGTTGTGCTCTTTCTTCTCTCGTGAATAACATCTCCCTGACTGCTTGCTGTAATGCCAACACTTCTAGCCTCTACCTCTTCATCCTGTCAGCATCCTGTCAATTTGTTGGGGGTTGGTTCAGCCAGATGGATTTCATCCAAAGCACTACATTCATCTAGCAATGTGACGTCTGGGACAATGCCACTTCTCAAGGAATCAATTGAGAATTGGCACATCTGAAATGTTTCATGCAAAGCTATGTCCAAGTACCTTTTCCTGATGTAACAGTGCATTAGGTTAATGCTAGACCTAATCTGGAAAGGAGCAAGTGTGGATAATGATCACTGACAATAAACTACTCAGTCCACTGAGTCTAATAAAATAAGCAGAAAAGCAGAGAACTAAAACAGTCCACCGAAATGCTTTCTCCATCCTACGGATGAGCGGTTCTGTCTTGGGAAACACCGTCAGTGGTTCCCATTATGTACTAAATGAAGGACAGACTCCTCTGTCGAGCCCTCCAGATCTTGCTCAGTCTGTTTCAATTTCTGGTCTCATGACTTGCTGTGGGTCCACGCTCAGACTGGACTTCAACCAACTTGTTCATAGACAAACCCTGCATTTCTCCCTTCTGCTCTCTTTTACTTTGGGTGTTTTGTTCCCATCCGTTGTCTCAGGGTCCCACATCAAAATCCCTCCCATCATTTGAAACTCAAATCCACCCTGCCTCTATCAAGAAATCTTCCTCTAAGCCTCCCATCTTTGCCTCAGGGGAAAATGCCTCTTAAGTCCTTTGAGTGGGCAGAGCACAGGCTATGGATTCAGACAAATCTGAGTTTGAATTCAGTCTGTGTGTCATTAGAAAAGTTACTTACCCTTTCTGGGTCTCAGTTTTTTCATCTGGGGCAGATGGCACCTTTCAGGAATATTGTGAGTGTTGTCCAGTGTGTAAGCAGTAGTCAATAAATGGCCACTTCTTTCTTTAAATGTTGATTTTTTTTCCACAGGATTCATCACATACTATTGCATTCTGTGACTGCTTAGATACATGTCTGAGCTCCTCTATTAGATAATACTGCTCAAATATTAACATATTGTAGAGGCCACTCATGACTTCGTATGTCAGCCACACCACCGTTGTTTTCCTCTTACTTTGCTTTTCTGCTTCATAGCGATGGTCACTGTCTGGCACTGCTCATTTGCTTGTCTGGCACCTAATTTCTCTCCATATGAGAGCTCCATATGAGCAGGGGCCTTTACTATGTTGCTTACTAATGTATCTCCAGTACCTAGAATAGTGCCCAGCAAATAGTAGGTGTCAAAAATATTTGGCAGATTAATGAAGAATTTAATAAGCTCCTTGAGATCAGTGATAATTTCTTAGCTGTTATAAAACTTGAAGGCTAGAAGGGACATTTAAATCCCCTGATTAACTACAGTGCTTGTAAGACAACCATAGACACAATAGCAATCCTACCTTCTAATAGAAGCACCTCCCTCACATTGGGGCATCATTCCCAATGTCTAGAATTTCCCCTTCCTGCTGCTTAGCTGCCTGATGGATTCCTTTTCTCTCCTGGAGACCCTGCGTGACATAATGGCAGGAGCAGGAGCTGTGGAGGCATACAGAACTGGGTTTGATGAGCACATTCGCTGGGTAAACTTGCACATTTCATTTGGCTTCTGGCAGCCTCAACTGTCTTATTTATGAAGTGGGGATAGCAGAGGTGTGAGGGTAAAAGATGCTGTCCATGGATTGCCCATTAGGCATCCTCATGGCAGGTTGCCTACAAATGGGATATTTGAAAATGAAACAACAAAAATCTTTGCCGTTCCTTTCTCTGTAAAACCTTTCTCTAACTCTGACAAGAAAAATTGATCATACCCTTTCTACATATTTTTTTGAATCTTAGAAATTTCTACTCTATCAATAACCATATTACGTTGGTACCACTTGGTTTCAATTCTGTTTTTCCCATGTGAATTGAGCTTAAGTAGCCCCAACTTGACTGACCTTGGTAGCCCCAATCTCTAGCGCTGTGCCTGGCACAGAATAGACAGTTAATACACACTTGTTTATTAAATAAATGAATCTATGAGAGTTGTACCTGGCCTGTGAGGCTCAATGCCTTTGCTATTTCCCTAAATTATATTTCCTCATTGGAAACTTACTCATACACATCACCTCTAAGTTTGTGGCCTTTCCCACCTACCTTTCCTTGGGTCAATTAATATAGCCTTGGTGACTCTCCCTATTGAATTATGAAGTATTGCATGAATTGACCTCTAATGTCCAGTTTCTTTCTTTTAGGTTTCTTTGTCTAATTCAGTTTATGTACTCGTTCACTCATTCATTTATTCATTCATTTATCTATTCAGCATGCACGTATTGAACAAGGTGCAGAACAAGGTCCAGAACTCTTTGCTAGCTGGGTCATCAAGCACACCCCTAGCTCTGGTTAAGCTGTGATTATCCTTTGTTTTTAAAAAATCTACATAGACAAAAATTCCATAGCACAATGTCCAGCAAGAATGAGCCTGTAATGCCAATTACGTGTACCTTTGCACATGCAGAATGAAGAATCATTCTTAGTTTCCCTGGATATAGTTTTTAAAAAGTAGTGAACATATTTTCTGATTTCCAGTTAATTTTCTAAGAATGGTAAATCTATGTTTATATATTGATGAGCAGCACTAGGAAATAAAAGTAAGTTGTCTATGGTATTATACTTTTAAATGGCACTATCATAGGTATTATAGCCAGTCCTTTTAAATCTAAATCTAAGCTTTTAGCCTATGATAAACTAAGCAGACTTAAAGCAAAGAAAATGATTCATTTTGGTGCAGATCTTCCTATCTATTAGATTATCATTCCCTCCCAAAAAAAGAGGCAGATGTCACCCTGACCAGGCTTTCTACAGAACAAAAGAATTTACAGGTTTGATGGTGCAAATGAAACTTGAAACTGTCATAAAAGATGAAAATGTCCTCTCCATATAAGAAAGCAAATTGAAAATAACATGGAGCAAAAGGGCACGAGAGGAACATGCTCTCATTATTAGATACTGCAAATCAGAAAGCCGAAGAGCTTCCCTAGGCACAGCCTGTCACTCAGTCTGTACATCTGTAGAATGGAGATAAACAACGGCTCCTTTTCTCATCATAGAGGTGGTAGGATTAATAAAACCAGGCTAGGAATGCATTTCAAAATGCACAGATGAAGCATAATAGAAATCAAGAGTAAAGACTGCTATTCAGAAATGTTCTTTCAAATATTCCTCAGACTTGGGCAGATTTCTCTAGATGCTCAATGCTTTGTCCACACGTGTAAGATTTTCAAAGGCCTCTGTGGCAAAAAAAAAAAAAAAAAAAAAATCATTGTTTGAACTGTAGAACAGAATAAGACCTCAAACCTTTGCTGACTCTCCAGAGTGCTGTTTCAGATGCCATACAATATACAAAACAAAAAGGTAAGAGTCTCTTTAGACTAACATCACAGAAGCTAGAGGAAGAAACAAGAGTGCTGGATTAAAATATAGCAATCATAAATTCTATTTTGATTTCCTATTTCTTATTGCTGTCCTTGGAAAATCATTTACCCCTCCTCTCCCTCTGCAGTGGGTAGAAAACTGGGCTAGGTTTAGGAGGCCTGGGTTAACACCTAGATTCCGCCATGCAGAGGCTCTGAACCCTCATTTTTAAAATATGTACTGTGATTCCTATAACAGACTATTAAAGAGATGACAAAAATTACCATAAAAATACTGTCAATGGCAAGCATTCAATGTAAGAGATTATTAGCAGAAAGTTGTTCTATCTATTGACTTCTAATTTCATAAAAACTACACAGAAATCATTCTGTTACCATTTAAAGACAAAAGCCTTGGTCTCACAAAATAAATAAGGTAGTCAACTTCCCCACAGAAATCCACAATACGAATTCTTGAGAAATGACATTACAGGCACAGTTTGTTAGGCAGATGTAATACACAGTCCTGGAAGTCTGTAGTCAGAAGAAAGGGATGAAATGGTCATCTTGTCCACTCCATTATGTGGCAAAAGAAAGATATGCAAACAGATGCCAGCCCCCTAAATGAGCAGACAAATGACATAGTTAGGGAGTGTAGCAAGGACAGTAGGTCACACATTCACACAGATGTAAACACTGGCCGTGGCAGCAGCAGCAGCAGCAGCCACCTTAGACCTAAGGAACAATGATAAATATAACTAAAGGAATAAATGAAGTTGGAAAACCGAGGTGCTACTGGATGATCCTGATATTGTCTGTGAGTACATAACACACTAATCAAATCTGGAACGACTGCTCTCTAAACCATAAATATTTTTTCTGAAGCTGCAGAAACAGAATGCAGCTGTGTGCTTCCGTGATAAGCCCTCCGTATAGAAAGCAGGCCAAGAAGCCCACAGAGATAGGATGAAGGGGCTGATGGTGGAGAAGGCAAGAAAGTGGTTCTGCCTTCACTCCACTGTGGCTCAGCAACAGCCCAATATGATATAATAATCTTTACATGCATAGCACCTTTCTTACAGGGAAGAAAAAGCAATTTCGAGGCATTACCTCATTGCTCTTCATCACACCCCCAGGGAATAGGTAGCAAGTATTATCCAATTTTGCAGGCAGTGAGAGTGAGGTTGTGATTGGCTGAGTGTCTTGGTAAAGGTTAGAGAGCAAGTCTGTGCTGTTGCCAAGATTAGAGCCAGTTCTTCTGCTTCCCTTTGCAATACTTATTACTTAAACACACTTTAAAACTCATTAAAATGGCAAGGAAATGTGCTCACAGAATAATGTCAGTAACAAAATGAAAAAAGGAAGGAAAACTTCGCATTCAATACTATTTTTACCTGTGTAAAATACATATGTTTATAAAATTGAACTTACAGGCAGCCAATATTAGCAACAGTAACATCTGGATTGTAGGATAAATGGTGACTGGTTTTTTTTTTTTTTCCTTCATAGCATTCCATATTTTCCAAATTCTATGTTATGAGCAATCACATTTTTGATGAGAAAAACAATTCAAAGTGTAAAATTCATTAACAGTGCTTTATAGATCACAAAAGTGTGAAAGTATCTGTAGGTCAGAAATAAATGTAAGTGTTTCTGTACTAGATATGATAGTTGTTAATAAAAGAAAAGAAAACATATCTACTGTATTCTCTTTTGCTTCCAAACTTGCTCACACTACATACACCCTTCCTACTAATCAGTAATACCATGGTGTCTACTAAATTAAGACCGAACTTCTGAGCCCAACATGTAGCCTAGGATATGATCACAATGAACTTGTCAGCTTTCTCTTTGACTCGATTCTTAACTACTCTATGCATGTTCTTTCCTTCAAAAATTATCTCATTTGTTGGGGGTAAAGACAGTCTTTTCTACAAATGGTGCTGGGAAACCTGGATATCCACATGCAAAAAAAAAAAAAAATCAAGTTGTACCCTTACCTTACATGCTATATAAAAGTTAATTCAAAATGGATCAAAGATCTAAATGTAAGAGCCAAAACTATAGGACTTTTAGCAGAAAACATAGAAGAAAAGCATAATGACAATGGATTTGGCAATGGTTTTTAAAATATGACACTGAAAACACAGAGAACAAAAGAAAAAATAAGTCAGATTACAGAAAATTAAAAATTTATTTTGCACAAAGGACACTTTATTAACAAAGTAAAAAGATATCCCACAGAGTGGGAGAAAATATTTGCAAATCATATGTCCAATAAAGGCTTAATGCCAGAAATATATGAAGAACTCTTACAACTTGACGACAGCAACAAAAAAATGTTTTTAATGGGCAAAAGACTTGAACAGATGTTTTTCCAAATAAAATATATAATGCCCAATAGGCACACGAAAAAATGCTCTGGAATTTCATTAGGGAATTTCAAGCCAAAACCACCATGAGACATCACTTCACACCCATTAGGATAAGTGTTATTTAAAAAATAAAACTGAAAATAAATGTTGGTAAGGATGTAAGGATAACTGGAACCCTTGTACACTGCTGGTGGGAATGTAAAATAGCGCAGCTGCTATGCAAAAACAATATGGTAGTTCCTCAAAAGTTTATACATAGAATTACTATATGATTGAGCAATTCGACTTCTGGGTATATATCCCAAAGGATTGGAATCAGAGACTTGAACAGAAATTTGCACGTTCATGTTCATAGCAGCATTATTTACAATAACCAAAAGTTGAAAGCAACCCAAGTATCCATTGACAGATAAATGAATAAACTGTGTGATACATCTATCCATCTACATATTAATATATAGTACTCCACTATATATCACAAATATATGGAATATTGGTATATATATATGAGCATTATTCATTCTTTACAAGGAAGGAAATTCTGACACACGGATGTGTCACTTCTACACAAAAAACAAGTATTATATGATTTAACTTATACGAGGTATCTATTATAGAAGTGTCAGATTCATAGAGAAAGAAAGAAAAAATGGTGGATGTCAAGGGCTGGGAGGAAAGAAAATGAGGAGTTCTTTTTTAATGGATATAGAATTTCAGTTTCAGATTTTAAAAGCTCTGGAGATGTACGGTGACGATGGGTGTACTACAATGTGAATGCCCTAATGCCATTGAACAGTCCACTAAAAACATGGTTGAAATGATAAATTTTATGTTATGTACATTCTACCAAAATTTAAAAAGAAATATAATTTGTTTCTACTTCGTGCATCTTTGTTCCTTTAGGTGAAAATGCCCCCAGCTTTGAAAATTGAGCTTTGTATTCAAGACTTCTGATTAAATATCACCCCTTTCTTAATGAAATCTCTCAATTAGATGCAACATCATCCTCATCTGAATCCTAATTACAGTCCTATAATTTAACCAAGTGCACTACAATGCCCTTTTCCATACATCATTTGATACTTGCAAAAAAAAATACTAATCTATTTAAATGTAAGAAATTTGGCTGGGAAAAGTTATGCAACCTGCCAAGGTCAAACCACTAGTGTGTGGCTAAGCTGCCAGTCTATGATTTCTAACTTTAAATGAAGCCACCCAAAAACTACTAGATCTAACTTTTCTGCACTAAATATACACCACTTTGAATTCATTGTTACTTATAAGCTCCTTTTGTATAATTCTACTAGGCTATAAATTCTTTGAGAACAAGGACCAAGTCCTAAACATTTTTGTAACACCAGCAATCCCAAGCATATGTTCAATCAATCTTCATGGAATTGATGAAATAATAATTTGTGGGTGATTTACATAATGACAGAATGGACTCTACTAACCAAACACACACCAATCATCTAGAATTGAAAGATATAAACACTGTAAAAGATACTGTATTCCTGATATAAAACTATATTTATCTAGATTGATAAGACATCCAACCAGTTAATTCTTGTGAAAAAATGTTGTTCAGAAAAATCAAAACTGGCTTTAGCTGAGTAATACTCAATTTCCGCATTTGCTTTAACTCCTCTGCTATTTACCAACTGTATTATTTTAAGCAGTCATTCTCAATGTTTTGATAAAGGTTATTACCACATCTTAGTCATTGGTTTCTGTAAAATATTTTATACTGTTTCCATTTAAGAAAGCTAAACAAACCAATACTTTGATTTACTGATTTTTTTTTTTTTTTTTGAGACGGAGTTTCACTCTTGTTGCCCAGGCTGGAGTGCAATGGCGCGATCTCGGCTTATTGCAAACTCCACCTTCCAGGTTCAAGCAATTATCCTGTCTCAGCCTCCCGAGTAGCTGGGATTACAGGTGTTCACCACCATGCCAGGCTAAATATCTGCACTTCAATGATTTGCCCAGATGCTTGTCTAGGTCGTGGTGTTAACTCAATATATTGTACAGCAGCTGATCTCTAAACTGGACTTAACAAATAATTCCATTATACTTTTTAACATTTATTTGAAGATTAATTGCAAATGTGTAATATTAGCAGCATGCTCTGCTCACTGATGTTATGCGAGAAGCTTATTAGACATATAGAATTTATGTTCAATTATTTTCCTGGTCTCCATATATTGCTAGTCCTTATCATTAACTAGGATCTCCTTTATTCTCTACTTTTGATAATTATACTCTGACCTTATAGTTTTCTGAGAAGAACAGAGTAAAGATTGCAAAATATACTACCAAATACATGTTGTTTCAATGACAAGCCATGGTCATGTGCTGCGGTCATGGAACATGGCATTTCCATATATTCTCACGACGTCATGGCCACACCTGCAGCCTAAAAGAGGCAACCTTCCCGTTAGGAACAGGAACCCTTTGAAGCCTGCCATGTTAATGAGGTACTGAGTATTTTTAGAAGATCTGTGGGGTTCATAGCTCTCTTCCAGGGGGTGTGTCTGTGTGTAAGATTTTCACTGTCTTGTACATGACATAGTACTGCAGTGTGGATCAGAAATAGTGAACAGGGTTTTAGAACAGACAGGTTCTCCTCTGGCGCTTCTCCTAAAGGTTTTTTTTCTTCTTCTTAATTTGACACTCGGCTCATCTAACTTTTCCATATTTTCTATGAAATAAGAGAAGTCAGCCTCAGCATCTTGGCTGATGCCTCAAGGCATCGTAGAAAACAAGAATGTGAGATGCCACTCTAATGAGCTTGTTCTCAAGCCATAGCCTCGGATGTATGTCTACCAGCAGGTGCACGCTCGGCTTTTTGCACGTGTTTTGTAATCATTCTAAGGTAATTGCTCTCTGGGTCAGATTTAAGCTCGTTCCTTCACATGAAGCCAAAGCAAGCACTGCACACTAAGGGAGGCTAATATTGGCTTGGGAAATAACAAAGGCCTTTTCTGTTTTATAGCCAAAGAGACCGAAACTCAAGAAAGATGGGAGGAATGTACTCTAGGCAATTTGTAGCTATTTTGCTTGATTTTCTCTTGAAGCAATAAATAGCTGTGCTCCCTGCTGCTGGTATTTTATCAAGCTCTGTTTGTTATAAAAGTGTATTATGTTCCATACAAGACAGCATCATTGAGTTTTCTTTTCGTGTTTCTCTACTACAATTTAACTCTGTGAGGAGCAATACCCATGTACCACCAGGATGAAGAAATAGCAGAACCTGCTGCTAAATGCCACTGCCTGAAGGCAGAGTTCCCCTATTAGGAAGGAATGAATGCCAAGTCGGCTTCTTTCATGTAAATTAATGTGATAAAAAAAAAAAATAAGCAGGTGCCTCTGGATTAACAACAACTCCCTGTGGATAATGACCTTTGCCACTAAGAATACCAAAACAAGAGAAAATTGTCTCCCACGTAGTCTACCTGACCCCTGCCCACAAGCCACCCACTACCTTCTAAACACAGAAGAATGGGAGTAGTAGAAGTGGATCTGTGAAAATGGTCCTATCCGTTTGGTTTTTACTGAGGTGTGGTCTAGTTTGTTTCTCTGTAAAATGCAGAGGAGTCACAGAATATTGCCCAGTTGGTGTCATAATGACATGAGTTGCAACTGACCAGAATCACTGTTCTTCAAATCATGAGACCTATGATATGGAATTTCCCTACCTACTCCCAAAACCTGTACTCACCCTCGATAATAATGACAACTATAATTGTTACACATATTCAAAAGCATTTTTATTTTATTTTGTTTTATTTGGTCCTTAGAAAACAAACATAGATAAGAAGGTAATTATCATCATCATTTGTTATCTCGACCACAAGGAGATCACTGATATATAAAACTCCTCTGGTACCTCAGCTTTCCTCGCTTTAATAGAGCGTTTTACAAAGCTTTAACTGTTCACTGGGCCTGTGTGAATCCAAATCACTGAGAATAAATTGCACAACACTTTCAAATGCAGAAGGGCTGTGTCTGTGCTTCACATTCAGCCGCCTTCTCCTTTCCTCTTATGAATTACATTTAAATGAATTATGGCACAACAAGACCTGCCAAGCCTAAACCTAGGAGTGTGTGAATGACAGCACCCCCTAAGTAATAAGTGATCAGAGCCACCAACAGGGCGCATGGCACCCAGGGCCCTGCACTGCACACTGTCTGCCCAGTGCTGACAGGAAAATCTTGTGCCAGGAAGAATCCATCTCTTCTGAAGACAAGAAGATCCAATAACTGGTAGTAGCAAGAGTCTACTGCAATGAGGAATGGGGGAGGCAGAGCACGGACATTTCTCTTTGCTGTGTGCAGCCAGTAAATCTAGTTGTAAAGACAAGTAAACTTGAGTTGTGGGAGAAATGTTCTCCATCTGAAAGTCCCGGGGGCTCAGTAAACGTTTCCTTATTAATAATAGTTTAGAGACGAAGCCTTTTAACTCTGAAATGTTTAGGTGTCATTTAGGGCATAATATATTAAAGAATGCTACGACATTAAAAGTAATATAAATAAAGGAAATGTAGTCTGCGTAAGGATCATTTGGATAATTATTTCATCTCTTTGCATCCATAATTTTGAAATAAAATATAGTCTTTCCTCACTTCATCTACAATAAATCATTTACAAAAAGTAAGTGGTTTCATAAATAAATGACTGTATCTATGACTACTCTCCCAAAATCAATAATACATTTATTGATAATTCTGCATTTAAAGGTTCATTTCACCTTAATATTGACATTCTGTCTCCCCCGCCATTTCATTAGATTTAAAATTTTTCATTCTTGGTAATGAACTGTAAGAAAGTTGTATGTTAGAAAGTGGCCCCATTTCAGAGTTGGGCAATGCAACTCAATATATCATTTTCTATTAATTACCACAGTCAGGAAAGTTTCTTGTTTGTGTGTTCAGCAAAATTAAAGTTAGGAGTTTTGGGCTTCATTTTTTAAGCCAAGATTCCCTGACTTGTCCTTAAATACACCACTTCACTGCTCTGTAAAATGGAGCAATATATTAAAAAAAATACTTCCTCTGAGCCTTCAGATGAGACTTGAGTTAATTCAACACATTCTTTTGAGCACCTACAAAGTGACATTTGGGTGGAGGAGTACCAGGGATTCAGACCCAAAATGTAACACCTGCCCTTGAGAAGCTTACAATCGAGTGAGACAGCAGAAAAATAAACAGAAAATCTCAAGGTGAAGCAGGAAGCTCTAGTCTCTAGGTTTGTAAATGGGTAAATGCAACATAGAAGACGGGTGTTAGCCCAGTGGGATAAGTTTATGGAATGCTGCATAGATGAGATGACATTTAAACAAAGTGTTAACTCTTTTTAACATTAAGATTTCATGACAGAATGTAGAACATAAATGAACATGTCTAACTGCATCAACTCACTAAGCAATTTAATAAAACCATTCCTACAATAATGTAGCACGTGACCTTTTGGGAAAATCTATTTGGGAGCATAATTATGTGGATGAGCCAAAGTCCAATCGCAACACAAAGTCAATGCACAGCCTCAGAGGAAATGACACAACCGGGGGGAATACATAAGTTTTCATCTCCACCTTATATTAATGCTGTGATCCCATTTAAAAAAAAAAAAAAAAAAAGTTACAATGATTTTAGATGCTATCGTAGGCTGGATTAGAAAAGCGGAGTTTTACTGCCATCTACTGGCAGTACTCGGTGATGGCTGTCAGTAAAATGGTACTGGATTCTACCTGCCGGCTCAGGCAAGACAGTACAGACAGAAGTGGAAATGCTTGCCGTTAGCTGTTTTATTAGAAAGCATACATTTAAAACTCATTTCCGATTACATGAATTTTCTGAGACTTTATTTCATCTTATTCTGATCAGATAAAAAACTTAATGGTATTTTTTTCGTAAGTTTTAAACTGGTTACCCCAGAACTAAACAAATTCTTTATTCACATCTCTTGAATTTGTTATGTATATCTTGTTATTTCCAGCACAATTGAATAACATACACTGTAGGGAAAAGACTGTATTTTCCATCAGATTTTCAATTAGCTGAAACAAGATATTGTTTGCACTTGAATGAAGTAGGCTACAATATATTTCATATGTTGTCAAACAAAATATTTAAATGCCTTTTGTCTTGGTTTGAGAGCAGATTTCACTGCACCAAGTCCATGCACTATTTGTGCTTCTCCAACTCTCCCTGAGGCCTTCCCTTAACTACAAAACCATTTATGGCAAAAAATAAAAAATAAAAAAAATAAGGAAACCAATCGTTCCATTACTTGCTAGCTCTCATTATATACTGAAACATCTATTCAGCATTTGTATCTGCTAATGCAACAGAAACTCGTCTGCTCAATGAGATTTATCACTTGTTTTTTTTTTTTTTTTACATGTTCACAAGATATTGCTGTACATTTTGCAATGGGTCTTTATTATCTAGTAATGATGGCTTGCAAATTAAATTAGTTTTTAATGGCATAGTTAAATTCTAATTTATGTTTTGGAGCTTTGTTTAATTCATTTAGTTATCACGTAATCGTTTTCTTGCTATTTTCTCACATTGCATAGAAAGAACAAAAGAATAGGGGCTCATCTCATCGCATTCAATTGTCTTGGCTTTATTAAATCTTGTCACTAATTGCATTTCCCCCAAGAAAGTTTCAAAACAATTGCAGTCTGATTCTTTGGGGGGAAAAAAAAAGAAGAAGAAAACCTCTCTAGTTGCTCAGCATTCTGTATAAGGAAGTTGAATCAAACTATTACTGTAACTCCAAGGGTTTGTTAGATACTGCACTTCCTCATGCTCATTATAACCCTACCGTGCCACGTCATGTACTGGGCAATTATTCTTTTGCAGTAAATTCCTTTCCTGTGAGCTTTCTTTCCTGAACATTCAGGAAAACTGAAACCAAAAGTGATCATTAGCAGCACAGATCTTTTATAATGTCTACTTGCATTTTCTTCCCTCTCAATCGACAGGTCTTTCACAGACCAGACCGCAATAACCTTTTATAATGCCTTTTCACTGGGGTCCACACTGCAGGAGCAAAAGGACCTTAGCAAGTTTCATGATTTTACGCCAGAAACTATGTTATGGAGTTGCATAGGAATAATTAACATCATTTAAAATTTATTGAGCAGGTTTGACCCTTCCTTGCTGTTGGTAGTTTTTTTTCAGGAGAACTAAAGCACACAGGTGGCATTTTAACGAGCACTATTTGCAACATGGGCTGTTTAAGCTTCCATACAAATAAGTACAGTTTTCAGGCCCATTCTTCTTCTTCTTCTAATGAGAAGATAAATTTCATATTCTGCAGAATTCTCCCATTCCAATTTTAATGTGTGCATATCTTCCTGAATGTCATTTCTCCCGACTTCTGGATACAACATGCAGATGACCCAGGTGAGAAAGTCACAGTTCGTGAGTTACTCCTGGTTGCACGGATTCCACTCCTCACCCTGACCACCATCTTTTAAACTCCTGATCTTGATGACCAAAAAGATCAGTAAACCATTTTCTTCTTCTGGAAAAAGCAATTTGCCACACCAGTCCTGATGGCTAGGAAGCAGGAGTGACAACTTCAAAATGAAAGCAACACTAAAAGGAACAACTTTTCATATTTCTTACAAGGATAAAACAAGAATATGTGCTGTTTGGGTGAGAAGGAGATTGACTGTTCAGCACATTCCTTTATTACTCTTTTAAGTTTTTCTCTGTGCATGCTCGACTTTTTAAAAAGCTTGCTAAAATATAACAAGGTGATATAAGCATGTGATACTACTCCTGATTTTAATTCTGTTTAATATTATACCTGTTAAATGGTGAGAAAAAGATAAACTAGGACACCAAGATTCCTTTTACATGAAAGAATATTTCTCTAAGAAACTAATGAAGAATAAAAGCTGCCTTAATGTTAATCCCTTATTTCTCTGAGCTTTCTTGTCTTAAAATTTGCTGTTGACAAAGACTAGCACAATCTCCACAGAGTGGATCCAAGATTATAAATTGATCCTTAAGATTCACTTATGAAGGAGACACATCTGCACTGAAGTGAGCTTAGAAATAAAAGAGCATTTGTAGAAAAAGCAATTTGCTTCGAAGCTCAGCCCTGCTCTCAGCCACTCATACACTCCTGTCCATCGCCTAGGAGCGGTGTGCTGAGAGTTGAATTTGGCTCACAGTCAATAGCATCATTCTTTTTTTGCTACATCATTTGTAGCCTCCCAGGTGTTACATAACACACCTTGCTTTCTGCCTAATTCTCCCCTGAAGTTATCCTCTTGTTTTCCTAATACTGTAGTTCACACTGCTCGAGATATTGTTAGAATCTCAGAGGAGGAATGAAGGCTTTTAGGCCATGGTTCAAATAAAAATGTTATTGATTGTGAAGACAATTTTCTGTAAATATAGAATTTTCTTATTTGTTTACTTGCACTCAAAGTAACTGTGACCTGTAAAACAGAAGCATTCATGAATTAGTTGACTTATGAGCCATGCTTATCCCCACATCCAAACAACGGGGCTCTCTAAGGTTTTGCCAGGAACACAGCAGCCACTGGAGAACCCAGAGCTCTGTAGATTTTTGCCCTTCTGCAGCTTCCCAGTTGCTCTCTGTTACAGGTTGAACTGTGTTTCCCAAAAAGATACGTCGAAGTCCTAACCCTCAGTACCTGAGAAGTGACCGTATTTGGAAATAGGGTTATTGCAAATATAATTTGTTAAGATTAGATGATACTGTAGTAAGAGAGGTCCTTAACCCAGTATGGCTAGCATCCTTCTAAGATGCAGCACATGGGGGAAAGGTCACGTGATGACAGGGGTAGCAGGTGAGTGATGAAGCTGCCAGCCAAGGAATGCCAAGGATTGACAGTCACCACCAGAAGGCAGGAAGAGGCAAGGTAGGATTCCACCCAGAGCCTCAGAGGGAGCCCACATGACCCAGCTGACACTTTGATTTTGAACATCTAGTTTCCAGAACCATGAGAAAATACATTTCTGTTGTGTTAAGCCCTCACAGTTTGTGCTATTTGGTATGGCAGCCCCAGGAAACTAATAAACCTACCCACCTACCAGCCTCGCCCTGTCCCCAAATCAACCCAAGTAACACCCACTTCCACTTCCCAGGGGTCTAAGGGGCTCAGAAGTAATTATGAGGGTTATGGATCGAGGCAATATATTTTATTCATATTTCACATCCACTGGATTCTAAAGACTTGCATGACCAGACAACCATCAAATTATAACACTCTTAATAGGGACACGGTTATAAATTCCAAATATGTTTCATAAAATGAATTTTTGGAACATAATCTGCTTAAGATTTACCTATTCAGAAAAGTTGTATTGTGTTTAATACATTATTAAGTTTTGCCATGAAATACTATGCAGCCATAAAAAAGAATGAGATCATGTTCTTTGCAGGGATGTGAATGGAGCTAGAGGCCATTATCTTTAGCAAACTAAGATAAGAACAGAAAACCAGATACCACATGTTCTCACTTATAAATGGGAGCTAAATGATGAGAACACATGGACACATGGACATATAGAGGGGAGCAACACACGTTGGGGCCTTTCAGAGAGTGGAAGGTGGGAGGAGGGAGAGGAATGAGAAAAACAATTAATGGGAACTAGGCTTAATACCTGGATGATGAAATAATCTGTACAAGAAAACCCCATGATGCAAGTTTATTTATGTAACAAACCTGTACTTTTATCCCTGCACTTAAAATAAAAGTTTTAAAAAAATAGTTTTACCATGAAATTGAGGTGTCTAGAAATACTTTATTTTTAGTCTAAGAAAAATCATATATTTTCTAAATAATGTTACCTTGTCCATGAAAATAAAAGTGCAACTGGGAAAATTTTTGTTTGGCCTGAAGGAAATCAGGTAAGACCAAATACATATTTCTCCATTGGATAGAAAAGGACCAATAAACAATTATAGCTTTTATTAATTTTCAAAGGATAGGGAGAGAATAGCTTTAAAGGTATTTAGTCTAGTTTTGAAGGAAACATACAAATCTAGCAACACAGGCTTTTATAAGTGTATGATTGTTTGGTTTGGAGATGCTGGACTTTCAATTTCACTCCACACAGGATGTTGGCTCAGAAACTGGCTGGTTCTTTGCTAGACTGTTCAGAGCACACAGACACCTCCAATAACCTTATGCTCAGCTATGCATTGTCATGAACCCACCCTACAGTGTTTTACAAACTGTTTGACCTTGTTCTAAATTAAGAAATATACTTTACACTATGACCCAATGCAAATAGGCCTCGACATGAGCGTAATTTATATAAATATATATAATTGAAACAAACATTTCAAAAAGCAATGCTTGTCCTTTTACTTATAATATATTCTCATATTTTTCATTCTTTCCTATATCATTTAATAATGCTGAACCTTGATCTATTAAACTGACTTCACAGCAGTTGAAATGGGTATAGCCCACCATCAGACAATAGCCATAAACTCTATCACTGCAATGAACTCCAACTCTTCTATGGTTTCGATTGAAGAACCCTGAAGCTCCCCAAGACATATAATCCAATGATCCTACCACTTTGCTGTGAACCCATCCCTTTATATGCTCATTACCCCCCATACCAGGTAAATTCCATGATTCCTTATTGTAATCACTTCCTTGCACACCCTCTACTCACTTTCCCCCTTTTGCTTTGTCATACTGTTTTGGAAAAACCCAGCCCTGATTATATCCAACTCTGTACCCTGGACACATACACCAGCAGGTGAACAGGGCTGAAGGAAAACATCCAGAAGTGCTATTGGTCTCACTTAAATTCATCAATACCAACTTCCGATGGGCCTTCATGCTGCCTTGTGAGTATTATCCAGCCTCATGACTGTAAACACCATTTTCACCAATGACTCCCATTTGTGTCTCTAACCCAGGTCTCTTCCTGAACTTTAGATTCGTTTATCTAACTGCCTATTTGGCACCTCTACTTGGAGCTCTAACAGGTACCTCGAACAACATGGCCAAATCCAGGCTCCTAGTCACCACCCTCTACCCCAAATCTGTTTCTCCTGCAGTCTCCCCTATCTCAGGAAATGCACCTCCTTTCTTCCAGTTACTTTCCATCTGACTCACAGTTGAACCTGACGTCCTACAGGAAGACCTCCACCACCTCACTCCATAGTTAGCTCACTTCTCCCCACTGACCTTACACTCACACATCACACACCAGCTACAGTGGTCTCTTCTATGTGCCAGGCACTCTCTTCCCTCAGAGCCTTCACCCTGGCTGCTCTGCTTTGCCTTTGTCTGGGTTCTTCTTCTCTCCAACAGTTCTATGGCTCACCTTCTTCAGATCTTTGCTCAGGTGTTGCCTGCTCAGTGTAGCCCTCTCTAATTGCGCATTTAAAATTGCAGCTTGCCTGCACCATAGCACTATACTCCATCCCTGCTTTGTTTTTCTCCTTAGCACTTGGCATGATGTAAAATGCTATATAATTTATTTACTTATCCTGCTCTTTGTCTGTCACCTTTAAATAAACTATATGCTCCATGAGGACAGGGATTTTTGTCTATTTTGCTCTTGACTGTACCCACAAGTTCCTGGTATACAGTACAATAAATGTGTTCAATGAATAAATGAATGACTAAGTAAACAGAGTCAGTGCTATGCAAGGCCACATACTGTACCTGGGTTTCAAATGGGAAACCAAATGTTCCAGAAGTATGGATTTGGATTGTTAGTCTGTTTTATATAACCTGAGAGAAGAGTACGTATAACTTTTCTTCGCAGTGCTACTATAAATACACAATCGTAGCACTTCCCCTAGTGATTACATTGTTCTTAACTTACCTGGGAAAAATACACACACAGACACACAGAGGGAGAGAAAGAAAGGTAAAAATACTTGGATCTTCCTGTATCTCAAGACTAAGGTCCAATTCCTAGGCTATGTGTTTGAGAGATGCAACTTCCTCGCACAAAGCACCTATTCTAGACTTGAGATACACCAGTTTACTGTGGCTCAAAACTGGAAAACCACCAAGAGGTAGAATTGGACAAACCCCTTCTGTGATGTGAAAAGGATTACTGGAGTCCTCAAAAACAAAACCCCAGGAGCACAAGATGATGAGCCTACAGACTCCCTAGTATCATCAGCATGCAGTTTGAGTCATAACAAATAATCCTAGCACCAAAAAAAAAAAAAAAAAAAAAAAAAATACAAGACCCCATGGCACAACCACTCTAAGCAACTTGGGTTAACTTGCAGCAAATCAAGTCACAGCACATTCTGTATAACTTACTAACAATTAGCATATTACAAAAGAGTATTTCCACTTTGCAATTCAGCATTCGTTTCTTTTCCTTTTAAAAATAAAAATTTTAAGCAAATTTTTTGTTTAATTTTGCCACCTGGAGTCTTAAATTTTGCCCTCAACTTTGTAATTCATGATGCTACTCTCAGATGGGCGCTGTTAACAATGCTGAGCCATCTGGTAGCCTCCTGTTTTAACCAAACATTCTTGCTAAGTAGGTATTAAGATCAGTTGTTCCTGCAAGCTGAAGGCATGCATATGCTGTAAACATGTAAATGTAGCAATCTTTTTTAAACATTATTTTAAATTTGGGTATTCTCTAAATGTTGGTGCCCTCTGTCCTGGTTATACCTCTGCCCTTGAAATTTTATTGGCATTTAAATTAAGTATCAATGAAAGGGATTGAGGAGGGGGAGTACTTATGAAACTTCAAGAAGATAAAGAAAGGATAAATCTAAGTGATGCTAAAGAGATATTTCTGAGATCATCAGTTGTCATCAGTTCACCAATATCCACTAAGTTTCAGCTTTGCCATCAGCTCTTCTATGCACATATAAAGCCATCTGTTGTGAAGAGATCGATATCACACTGCAATACACTGGCCAGAAAGCAACAGCTAGCTAAGTTAGAACACTGTCAAGTTGCTGAACAACTTTCCCAAAAATTTTCTTTTAAAAAAACAGTATTTCAAAACACAGTGCAAAAATTCTCTCTCAGATTTGCATTGGCTATGCAGTATAGAGATGCAACTCATGTTGGTGCTGATTATTCCATTAAAATCTCTCTAGCAACTTTTTTTTTTTTTTCTATACCCAGCTGGCATTCCACAACGACAACAACAACAAAAGTCTCTTCACAGATTGACCTCCAATAACTTCTAAAACACACAAAGAATGCCTAGACAATGTCACTGTCTGAATACCACAACAGCAAGACCTAGGAGAGCGTGAGGGGGCAGAAGGGAAGAAAAGAGAAGACACACAACAGCAGGGAGCGGCTTAACTGGAAAGCAGGTAACTGCGGTCTTCAGTCAATGGTCAGAAAAGGACAGAATGCAGGAGAGAGGACTATTGATGGGTCCTGGAGAGAGGAGACAGACCAACTACCTCCTGAATCTCTAACGGCCTGGGTCTTGTCCAGTAACTTCATCATTTTATTTTACAGAAATAGGAAATCCTCCATTCCCATCTCATACTATCATTCTCTCTCCCTCTCTCTCTCCCTTTCTCTTTTTAACAGAGGGAACACAACAAGTGGAATCATCTACCTTCAGCTAGGAGGAGAAAGGCAATAGCTTCCCATTTATTTCAGCTCATATTACAGGGAACACAAGAGAAGGGACATTTTCTACCTGCTGGGCTTCGAATAAAGCTCAGTTTATGTTCCGCTGGGGTTCACGTTCAGAAAAGAAAATCATGTAGTGACCCTCACAACAACCCAAAAAGGGCAATAGGGAGACTTGATAATGGATCAGTTCACTGGGAAAGAGGAAAAGGGCTTAAGTTCCCTACTTACAAAGCAGCCTAAAGAGAAAGCATTATTCCATGCCCAAGTCATGCCACGTGCCCCAGATCGTTGCTTTCTTTTCCACAGTGAATTGTGTCTTCATATCTATTGTTGCAAATGTTTTCAGGGCCACTAGAAGCTGGAGAGTCCTGTTTTTGACACAGCTGGAGAGCAGATTGTTGGGGAATCAGGGCGGCACCTTCCCTGAGGAGTGAGCCCTTATACCCAACACTCCAGTTATCGCACAATCATTGGAAGCAAAGAATGCAAAGCCCCCGTCATGCTGCCATAATGGACTGTGATTAAACCTTGGCTGAACTTTCCCCCACAAAACAAGGTATCACATAAAGTACCCAAAATCAGGAGTATTTTGGGAAAACAATCATTCACTTGTTCAACCAAAAAAAAGGTTTCTAGATCTAATTGTTACCTGCAGTGCACGCCATACAAAGGTTGCTGGCTACAAGACAGAGTTGTATAAATAGCATGACAAACAGCTGCAGATTTCAATTACTCCATGATCATCAGTGTATAGAATAAAGAGGCAATTTTGCAGAGGAGAAACCACAGGGAATACATCGGACTGACAACTGCCTGGAATTCAATTTGCCGAAGTGATATTGAAATATGGGGGAGAAGTCGCAGCGCGCTGATTAAGTTTCAAGCTGCTGCATTACTAATAGTGTCTCATGAACCTGTATGCTCTGTTATCACCATAGCAACATGATCATCAGAGCAATCCTGAAAACAGGCTACACCACGGACTGTTCATTTACATTTGTGATAAATGCTGGAAAAGTCAGGTACATTAATAAGCCAGGACTCTCACCAAACCTGACACCCTAGAAAAATTGCAGAGTAGAAAATATTGTTTTTCCATACCTTTAGTTATTTGACAACATAAACAAACAAACAAACAAGAAAGATTTATGAAGAGTAGAGTCAATTGTTCATCCAAGAAGAAATAAATACAGAAAATCTGTTTTACTGTAATCCTGGAGATATTTAGATTTGTCCAGAGTACCTAATCGGGGGGAAAAACACACACACACACACACTTTGAGGTATTTAAGGGAAAGAAAAGTCACACACACACACACACACACACACACACACACAAGCTTTAAAAGATCACTTAGTGGCCGGGCACGGTGGCTCATGCCTGTAATCCCAGCACTTTGGGAGGCCAAGGCAGGCGGATCATGAGGTCAGGAGATCGAGACCATCCTGGCTAACATGGTGAAAGCCCGTCTCTACTAAAACTACGAAAAATTAGCCAGACGTGGTGGCGGGCGCCTGTAATCCCAGCTGCTTGGGAGGCTGAGGCAGGAGAATGGCATGAACCCAGGAGGTGGAGGTTGCAGTGAGTCGAGATTATGTCACTGCACTCCAGCCTGGGAGACAGAGCAAGACTCCGTCTCAAAAAAAATCACTTAAATTGTTGGTTCTTTTTCTGCACAGACATGTGCAGAAAAACCTTCACAAGGCTAAAGTTTTACCCTACTGATTGTATTTACTGTGTTTACTGAACGAATGAAAGATGAGATTATAATGAGCATTTCTGACAACTGAACTCATTAATGTGACTCATTGTACATATTTCTCATTCTCAAAATGTTTATTTATATTTTCTCAACTTTATGACTGTTTATTACAAAGAAAGGTAAAATATTTTTAAAATGGCTTTTTAAATTTTTATTGAGTAAATTTACTTTCCTGATAGAGTATGGCACAGAAATATTAGAATCTAACTTGGAAAATATTCTATTTTTCCAGAAAGTTAATCAGATGAGAAAAAACTTGAAAGGCAAATTTTAAAATGTTTTGCTTTTTCAGAAATGGCAAAAGGATATTTTCTCTCCAGAATTACGAGATGTTTCATATTTTTCGAGTACATATGTCAAGCCAGTGTCCTCTGTTTCCATGGAATGAGGCCATCCTCTTTAGGCCCCTGCCTGTCTGTAGGCTACATATCATCCCCAGCAATGAGAAAATCTCTCCTCAGGTTTATGTGGTACTACAAGATGGCAGTGAGGAGAGTTTATTCTTGTGTGCTGTATCCAAAAGGAAAAAAAAAAAATGTGTTTCCCAAATAGTTTACTCATTGCAGTTCAAACAAAGTTCACTCTTAGCAGGATACCACAATAAAAATCTCCAGAAGCAAAGATGTTTGCAATGTATTCTTATTTTATTAGTATCCTATTTAGAGGGTTGTTATATTGTGTTACTATAATACAGGAATATAGTCATTTTCATTCCAAAAGAAACCCATATCTCATATGGAGGAGGGGAGTAGTCAAAGTCAATAGCAGATGCTTGAGAGGAAAAGTAAAACCCTCAGTGTCTCTCTCTGCCTCTTTCTCGGACTGTATTGATGAGGAACATATATCCATGTATACCCCTTTGCATCTCCTATTGCTTTGTCCTACTTCCTAGCCCTCTAAATGCCTCCTTGTTCTTTGGAAAGCATCATGAAACTGAGAAAAATTCAAGGGGCGCGGCATAAGTTAAGCTTGACTTGAAATTCCAATTTCTATTTTGTAACACTATAGCAAGTCAGTCATTTGATTTTGAGTTTAATTTTCCTCATGTTGTAATATGGGCATCACAACCATCTCACACAGCTGTTAGATTCAATGAGATAACATGTTGTCTACCAATATTCAGCACATGGTACGTACCCAGTCAAGGTTAGGTCCTTTCTCCTGCTTTCTTCCAATGTTCCTGATCTATCCATCATGCTCACCTGTTCACTGAAGTGCTCCTCAGAGGTTTCCCCTCTACCATTTTTCACAAAACTTTCCTGAGCAAATCTCTCAACCATGCCACTACCTCCTAAACCTAATACTTACCTATGCCTCTTCAGCTAGATTTTCTGGTTGTGTCCTACTGAATTCCTTTTACATGCAGTCCAATGTCCCCAGTCAGCCTTACTCTCTTTCTAGAATTTGCTTGCTTCTTATCACTCAATCCCTCTCCATAGAGTATCCAGGCCCCTTCCCCTTAACAGGGAGAGAGAAAATTGGGAAGCTTCCCAAGAAGGCAGCATCCAAGGTGGGAAAGTTGTGATCTTAAGACATTTCTGGAAAAGCTCTGCAGACTTCTGAAAGCATAATACAGCAGAAGGATAATGTCAGAATCCAAGAGAGATTGGTCCTGACCCAACCCATGGTGAGAATGAGCAGATAAGTTGGGATTTGATAATGGAATAAAAAGCTCATCAAATATTGGGTACAACTTTCTAAGATAGAATCTACTCACAAAACACTCTTCACCACACTAGACTGAAAGATTTACTTTCTCAACATGTGTGTGAGAGAGTTGAAGAAGGAGAAGAAATTAACAGGGACCCCAACTGCCCAACTCAAACCATTCATATCCCACTTGCCCTTGTTACTCCTCCATTTCTACAAGCAGAACTTCTCACTCTCTCCACACCAAATGCACCCTCCTGGTAGCCGTGAGAGACTCTCTCAATCAGAACTTAGAAAATATGGGTCTGGCTTCAGTGCTGACACTAATTAGCTATCCAGTCCTGGGTCCCACAAGCTCTGTAAGCCTCTATTTCTAAGGGTAATCATTTTGGGCATAGACCCCTTTGGCAGTCTGATGAAGCCTGTGAAACCCTTCTCAGAAAAATGATTTTTAATGTATAAAATAAAATAAAAGGATTATAGAAAAAAGTTATTACTTTTACACAGTTTGCACAGTTGTCAAATATTTAGAAAACAAAATTGTAATATATAGTAATATCTATGCTTCTTTATTAACACAATCAATAAAATGATCTACTGGCAGTTATAATAAACACTGTAATTATGAATTGGAGACTATTATAAATGATACCTCAAGATAACTGCTACAATCATAAATATCTGAAAATATCTGTCATTTCTACAGGTGGCCGAATTGCAGGTACTGTTATAATACTGTGATTTGTGGCCTACATTGTTAATTGAAGAAAATGCAAAATTTCTGTTAGAGGTAAAGTGTTTTTGTAAGGTAAGGGAATTCTGCTAAAGGATCTCTTTTTAGACCATTTGGGCAGCTATAACGAAACACCACAGACTGGGTGGCTTATAAACTACAGAAAGTTATTTCTCACAGTTCTGTAGGTTGGGAAGTTCAAGATCAAGACACTACAGATATTATGTCTAGTAAGGGCCCACTTCCTGGTACCTCCTCTTGTTCCTGTAACCTCACATGGCAGAAGGGGTGAGGGACCTCTCTCAGGTCCTCTTTTATAAAGGCACTAATTCCATTCTCTGCCCTCATGAAATTAGTCAACTCCCAAAGGCTCCACCTCTTAACACCATCATATTGAAGATTAGGTTTCAACATGTATATTTGGAGGGGATACAAAGATGTAGTCTATAGCAGATCCCTAAGATCCCTTTGGACTCTGACATTCTGATGTCATCACTTGCACCGAGTCATTTCATTACTCCCTCTCACTCACTTCTGAATGCTCATCTCCTTATCACACTGGGCTCCTTACCCTGTTGAATTTCAGAGAAAGCTATTTTAATGTCATCTTTAACACCATATTTGAAATTCCCACCTCTAATATGTCACGATGGCTGTAATTTCCAATCCTGACCCATTTCAACCATCCTTTTTAGTTAAACCTCTCTGTGCTTCAATTTCTTCCATGTAAAATGAGAATAACGGTGTTCATCATGTAGCTATTATGAGAATTAAATAAGTTAAAACAGAAAAAGCACTTAGAACAGCATGTGGAACACAATGGAGTCACAAAAGACATGGTTTTCCTCTGATCAATAATATTAATCCATTAATTGGCTGCTAAGTATTCCTAAGAATATTTAGAAGATACAGAACGTGCTACTTTGACCCACTGCAAAGATATACTACTCAGCTTCAGCTGGATCTCACCACTACTTCTTATTCTTTTTTCATCTCATATTCACAATTAATTTCTAAAACAATGAATGTGGGTGCGCAAGTACCCTCTATATACTAAGCACTATTGCAGAAACTGGGAGTTGATTCATTAATTCATTCATTTACTCAACAAATATTCATTGAGCACTCACGGTGTGATGGGCACTGTTTTGAGCATTGGAGATCTAGCAAAGAATAACTGAGACAAAGTTTAGTGGAGCTTATATTCCAGCAAAAGCATTCCCCTTTGAACATGGCAAGCAAAACCCCATTCTTCTGAACCTTATATTCTAGTTGGAGATGACAGACAATAAACGCTCAACCAACAAGCAAATAAATGAGAAATATCAGATAGTGTTAAGTATTACTGCAACTCATTATCAGGCCAGCATTTTACTTTCCCCTACTTGTCTTCCACATACGTGATAATAATCTGTAGCCTTGCCTACCTCTTGCCACTATCTTACTTTTTTCACAAGTGTAATATATGTATTCTAGAACCGTTCCTTCTATTTTTCATCATTTCCCCCAGCCAGACTCCTATAATCTGAATTTCCATTATTTCCATTCTACTGAAACTATTTCTCAAAGGTCATTATTAATTCCCTTCTGATTAAAATTCTCTTTAGAGTCTACATCCCTCTAGGCCTCCCTAAATGGTTTTTGTCTAATTCAAGTCTGCTTCTTGAACCCCTCTTCTTTTTGGAGTTACCACTCTGTCCCCACCCACTTCTACTGCTATTTTTCCTGTATTCCCTTGGCTGGAGTATCTTCCTACTAATGACCCCTTTTTGGTGAATTCTCTGAAGGTTCCGTTTATTTGTGCTCTGCTCTTTCCTAGCATCTCTCTGCAAATTACTTACAAATCTGCACCTCAAGCACTGCCTCTTCCCGTTGTAAACCTAGTCATCTACATGGCGTCTGTCGTCCGATGACCCGGCCACCCTTCCAACTTTGTATCTTCAAAAACCAAAGACTCTCCTAGCTCTAATGTTGTCTTTGAGCATACTTCTCCCCCATCATGAGATGCCTGGTTGCTTCTCTTCCTCTTTATTGCCATATGAATAATAAGAAGGGCATAATAAGAAATTTCTTGTTAGAGATAAGACTGACACATAAAAAATTAGAAAGTTATAAATGGTAGTAAACCTAACATTCTATGAATTTTTGCTTCTTTGTGTTAAATGGTATGGAAAAGCCTAAAAGTGTAACTGTAAGTGAGAAAAGGGAGAGATCTTGGGACATAGGCCTAAAAGCTATGATGAGCAGTTATTGAATGCTTACTATTTTGCAGGAAGAGTGCCAAATTCGTTAGGTGGATTATCTTTTAGGTTTTTCTTAAAAAAAAAAAAAAAAACCATATTTTACAGATGGAGCTCAGAGAAGTTAAGTAACTTGAGTAAATTCACACAGGTATTATTCATTGCAGCACTATTCACAATAACAAAGACAGGGAATCAACCCAAATGCCCATCAACGATAGACTGGAAAAAGAAAATGTGGTACACTTACACCATGGAATACTATGCAGCCATAAAAAGGGACAAGAAGGGTCTCTATGCCCCTTCTCTCTCTTGCATATTAATATGAGTGGAATCAGATTCCATGATGATAATCGCACCATAATCAATATTTGTGTCGACAGAGCATTATTGGTTCTTGTATGTGTGTGTGGCATCTCTCTCTCTGGCACTTGTCGATACCCTGTGCCTCCAAAGCATTAAGCTAAGCCAGGGCCTGTATCCTTGGATAAATCTGCCCATCTTTTCTTCTCTTCTTGCCACAAGTGTTATTGGGTAATCTGATATTCTTTGTGTCCTGGTGTGGTTTTTATTTGGAAACAGATGGTAAAAGAACCCCATTTGTGCTGGGTCACATGCAAAGCCCTACATTATTAGTAGATTGGCGCCTCATGTACAGTTTGCCATTATTTCTTGTGCACATCTCTCTCTTGGGACCTCATGAGAAAAGTAGCTGTGGGCCTGAGGAAGAAGTCGGGTGTTGCTGGATTTCTTGGTCAAATGTCAAGTAATATAATAAAATCCTCACTCAAACTGTTAACAATATTCATACTACAATGTTCAATTTAAATACTTATTTTAAGACCAGGCACGGGGGCTCACGCCTGTAATCCCAGCACTTTGGGAGGCTGAGGTGGGCGGATCACGAGGTCAGGAGATCGAGACCACCCTGGCTAACACGGTGAAAACCCCTCTCTACTAAAAATACAAAAAAAAAAAAAAAAAAAATAGCCAGGCATGGTGGCAAGCACCTGTAGTCCCAGCTACTCAGGAGGCTGAGGCAAGAGAATGGCGTGAACCCGAGAGGCAGAGCTTGCAGTGAGCCGAGATCGCACCACTGCACTCCAGCCTGGGTGACAGAGCGAGACTCCATCTCAAAAAAAAAAAAAAAGAAGAAGAAGAAGAAGAAAGAAAATACTTATTTTGTAGCAATTAATAGCATAAGCTCTACAATAAAAATGCCCTGAGCATGAATCTCAACTCCACTATTTAATATCTCTGTCAATTTAGTCTAGTTACTTAACTTCGCTGAGTACCATCTATAAAAAATCGGGGATTTTTAGAGAAGACTAAAAGATAATCCACCTAAAGTATTTGGCACTCTTCCTGTAAAATAGCAAACATTCAATAAATGCTCATCATAGCTTTTAGGCCTGTGTCCCAAGATCTCTTCTTTTCCTCACTTAGAATTACACTTTCAGGCTTTTCTCTACCACTTAACACAAAGAAGCAGAAATATATAGAACGTTAGCTTCACTAACATTTATAGCTTTCTAATTTTTATGTGTTGCTCTTATCTCTAACAAGAAATCTTCATCTCCTTGTAGGTAGGCTAAACTTAAAACTTACCCTTCCTATGTGACCTCAAGAGTGACCAGCACCACACCAGTGTACCTCAATATCCTATGATTGGCCAAAATGCTACAGAGCAATATAACCCAGCTATACCTTGATCAGATTGTCAATAAATTTTTTGACTACAAGTCAAAAAATCTAAGCTGGCACATGGACAGCCGCTTCACCATCAGTCATACTTCCTGGATTGCAGCAATTCTTCCTGCAGCATAACTCTGCAGAGGATGGATGTGTCAATGCAATATTTGCCTACCTGATACATGGTAAGCTAAGGTAAACCAGGAAGAAAGCACAGTATTTCTCCTGACCATTATTTCAAATGAAGCCACATCACTTCAAATGATGAAGGAATAGAACCAACCTAGGATACAACCCCCAAAGTAAGTTGACACATATTGAGCGAATAAGCCATCTGTATTTCAAGACCAAAAACAAAAAAATTGAATCACAAATAGCAACAAATAACAAATAGCTTTTGCTTCATGATGTTATGATTACTGGAGGAAGTATTTTCGATAACAAACATACCTACACATTATCCATCACATGACGTTGTAAAAAGTATTATTTTATTGGACATATATTGGCATTCCATAAAATATAATTTAAGTTCAGCAAAATATTTTAGAGAATCTTTTAAGCTAAAGTCTGGCCTTTATGCATATGCAAGAACTCACCTTTGAAGAGCAAAAGGAAGGAGAAGTTTAATAATTTCTCATTTCTGTTGTTTTCTCATTTGCCAGCCCCTTCAAACCGAGAAATTGCAACTCTTTTTTTTTTTTAAAAAAAGGATCTCTTTATCAACATCATGTGCTTCGTTCCTTTCATGAAGGGGAAAAGTAAAGCTCGAGCTTACCACTTTACCATCATCACACTGCAATTATAGAGTAAAAAAAAATGAATACTCTGGTTCAAAGAACAAGGTATTATTATTTTTAATGTTGTTATTTGGGCAATTTGTTTTTTTTCTTCAGTCCTTAATCAAACTTTAATCAAGCCAAGAGCCTAAAGCAGAGGCTTTCGAAAAGAAAAATGGCCAAATGCATATGTACAATCACCAGCGCCAGGTGAGTAACTCTTCTCTCTTGTTCAGCAGATTGTGAGCCCTGATAGTACATCAGACCTCAACTTTCTCAGTGTGCTTTGACAGCAAAGAGAGGCAATGCAATTTTAGGCTGTGTACACAAATGCATCTGTCACAGAGTAGGGGAAGAACGCCCCAATGCTGCCCTTAGGAAACATCATCTAGCATGAAATATGGTGTACTCTTCCAGCCCTTACAAATCAGGGAAGTTTTGATCAAAGAGGGAAGAGCTCAGAGGGGAATCACAAATGTGGGTGGAGGAAGAGCAAAAGTTTTTAAAGACTGTGGCAAACATTCTGTGGCCAGACAATGACTAAGAGGTATGGGAAAACATTTATGAGCATAAGGAAACGGTAAACATGCAGGAGAAAGAGGGATCGTTTGGGGTGCACAAAAGCAGAATTACAGCAGTAATGAGATGAAATTGAGCAAAGGAAAACTTAGGCTGCACATCAAGGAAGAATTTGCTAACAGCAAAGCCTATTAGACTGCCAAATGGCCTCTCAAGGGAAAAGGCTTGAGCTCCATTGCCTGGGTCATTTAAAACAGGACTGGACAAAAGCACTCAAGGAACCAGTGTGGTGAACAAGCCTGCCCTGGCAGGGGAGAGTCAAGATGACCTACCGGTTATTGTTCTGTCCCTCTAATTTTTGTGATATATAACATCACATCATCACATTGCCTCCAAATGGGCTGCTCCTTGGGCTGTGGTTATAATGAGAGTGGATTACTTAGCAGGCAATGTACTCCAGGGGAAGGCTGCAGTGGCCCAACCTGTAAACCACAGCTCATTAACCAGCAGCTACTCAAATTATTCTGTGCATCTCTGGCCTAATTCAAATTAGAAATGGAGGGATTTTCCTGACAGGCCAGATGAAAGCTTCAAGTTCTCAGCATATTACAGTCTGCTTTTACTATGAACTATGAATTCTGAATGTTTTTTAAACTCTGATTTTGTCTCAACAGATATAGAGGGAAAAAAAGTGCTAGGAAATAATTGGAAAATGTCAACTAACTAAAGCAGATTGCCTTCAGCATGGGATATGATGCAGCAATAGCTGAACACATAAAGCCAGTCACTTAGCACAACAAGCCCTTTTCATTGGAATAAAACACCATCTATCAGTATACTTGGAGGACTACAATATACATGTAAATGGGTATGGGCCTCCAATAACCCCTCCTAATACTAGTCCATTGTGGCTAAGTGAACACCTGTTGGCTTCTTCATTGCTGGTCTTTATTTTCAGAGTACCTCCCGATCTTCAGATACAGATGTCAGGTATCCAATGCACCTCAGTTATGCAGACATTACTGAAATCAAGTTTACCTGGGGTCAGCATAACAGCCTACACTGAACGTAGAAAAGATGCACTTTTAAAAATATTTAGAGCAGGCTATCTTTTAACTGTTCCTAAAATATCATCATTATGTACACACATATCTTTTTACATTCCATACAATATTTTTATATAAATAAAATCTGCTGACTTCCAGTCATTTCAACAAACATATTTAGTGCACCTGCTAAGTTCCAGACACTACGTCAAGGGGACCAAAGGGGAGGAGAGACAAATAACTACAAAGATGAATAAAACACGGCCCCTGCCTTTGAAGAACTCATGCTTATGAACTGACCCAACAACTCCTTTCATTACAGTCAGTCAGAGAGACAATGTCATGGGACCAGAACCCCTCAGCACAGCTCTGGACCTCACAACGCAGTCCCTGGTCAGGGAGTTGTGCCCATTCACATTGTTTCCACCCTAACACTCATTGTTTCCAGAACTGTTCTAACTGCTGATTCCTTTTCAGCTTTTTTTCCTGTATTCAGATCTTCATTCATCCCTGAGAATAATAGCACCTCTTGCCCTTCCATCTATACTCCTACTCAGACACGACCTGTCCTCACCCATGAATCCTATCCATCTCTGGCCACTCCTGGTATATCCCAAGCCAGTACAATTCTACCCATGTGAACGGGAATTCTTTCTAATCAGACCCAGAGCCATAAAGCGAGGGTTGCACAGTTCATATCCTAACAACAGGTATGTTCAGATGTCCAAAATGAATCATAAGACAGAATGTATTATAATGTCTCAGGAAAAATAACAAATAAAAATGTCATAGCAGTATATTGGCAGGAAAGATTATTTCTGACTAAGATGATAGACAGCAGCTTCATGAAAATGTGATGTGTTGAGACCAACCTTAAAGAGGAAGGAAGAATTTATCAGGAGTTAGTTGAGAGCATTCTAAATGACGGGAAGAGAGTGAACAAAGGAACGGGGTGAGGGGAAAGCCTGGGACACTATCAGGTTAAGGAAATAGATTGGGGTAGAAGGGAGGTGGTTGGCAAAGGCTCACAAGTTAATTGGAAAGGAGATATGTGTGGCCTTGAATTCCATGATAAAGATTTTGAACTTTATGCTCTATGGAAAGAGCCATTAAAAGTCTTTCAGTAAGGATATGATACAATCAGCTATGCTTTAAGAATAATACTTTGGCTGCAGTTTAAAAGATAAATGGGAATTGGGGGAGGTAACTATGGAACAAAACATTAGGATGAGATATTTATTCTCCTCAGAAGGTGAGCTGAAGATCTTCTGCACGCCCTCAGAGCCACGTTCCTCTCTCCCGCACCTGCTCTCTCTCCTGAGAGACTGACTGCCTCACCAACTGTCCTCCTCTAGTTTTCTCTAATGTTCAGCTAAAGGCAAGGACCCACAGGAGATCCGGGAGAAGGAGGAGAGTAAGCTCGGGTACATATTTCCTCAGTTCCCTCCCTGCAAGTTTACCTTGGGTGGCTGTGTCCTGTCCCAATGGAAAGTCATGGCTCCTGTCAGCGGGCTCCCTCCAAGCCCACCCCCCATCTCTCTCTAAAGTCCAGGAGCTGCTCTCTCCCCTCACCCCTCCAGGCCTAAGGGTAGCAGTAGTAGCCACCTCTAATAATACCACATTATCCCTGATGGTTTCTCAATACCCTGCCCATACCTTCGCTAATAAGCTCTTTATCTAGATTTTCTTGACTTCCTCAGTCTCATGTGTCAGGTGCAGGAGGCACTAAATGCCCTTGAACCACAGTGATGTCTAAGAGCATGGAGAGGCAAGGGTAGTGCTCCTGAGGGCACAAAGTTAAAAGGCTCTTCCTTACTGAGGAGATAATAGCTATGGTAAGGCAGCCATCATGGCTTAGTTAATTTATCCATTTCAGACTGATGATACAATCAGAAAACATTTCTGACACTCAATCCGTGTCTGCTGGAAAAGGGATTTTAGTTGTAAGGTGGATTCATGATCACACAATTTGCTTTAGAGGTAAGAGAGTACACAGGGTTTTGAAGTCAGACGAACACAGCTCTCAGGTACAGCAGCCCTAGGCTAGGTAGCTGTGATCACAAAAATGAGGCTTCCTTTAGCACAGGAGACTAGATGTGTGACTGTTTATATAATGTATGCAAAGGCTGGAGCTGGAGAGGAAGGCACCGAGAAAACGGAGTGCGAGATGCTGAAGCTGCAGTTCTTTGAGCAGAATTGTAGAAGAAAATGTTTGGAGTCTTCTATGTGGGTCTATATAGTAGTCTATTCAAACAGATCAGATAATACCTAAAGGGCAGGTGGCTTATTTGTTCTAAATGCAGCAAGAGGTAATGGCATGCTTAAGTCATTTCTGCAGCAGCCTGTAATTTCACAAGTCCTCAAACATTTCCTTTGACAGCTGTGCGGTGCGTTCATTATGTTGTCAATGTGAGCTCTATAAAAGAGAGAGAGTGCCTCGTAGGAGAAGAGCTGGGGAGAGCAAGTGTTCAATGTTTTTTATCTCTCCAATTGGTTTAAAGCAATCAAGTAAGGCAAGAATCCTCTATCCTGAAAATATTCAAATTGCCCATTTCACACACTATTCCATCTTTTATAGAAAGATAAAGTTAATCTTCCATGATTTACTTGAAGTTAGTGATTACAAGTTATCTACTTTTTGACCAGTCTTATCACATTCTCTGGAAATATATTTACATAGAGTGCAAGAGAAAATTGAATGGCCATAGGGAGGGGGATGTAGAATTTTTTTAAAACTACAACTCAAGTTAGTCATGGAAATAGAGTTCAAGAAAATTTGAAAAATAAAAATAAGTAACTTTTCAAAATTGAATTATGAAAGAAAAGGGAAAAGTGTTTGATTTTTACCTTAATTTCAGAAAGACAACATAGTAAATACCATATAAGGAAAAATAAAGCCTGGGGAGTTGTTCTCAGATCTTATGAGCTCTTGGCACTGATTAAAGCAGCTGCGATTCTGACGAATGCCACTGTCCCTTTCTTTCTCAATCAGCATTACTCACCACGGAGAAAAGAAGGTGGGAAGACCACAGAAAACCAAGCAAAGTCTCTCTAGCATTCCTCTTTGCAGCCTCTGATGTGAGTGCTTCCAGATGGGAATAAGAGTGGGCAGCAGCAACAAAACTAAGGTAGGTACTGTCTGGATGACATCAACCAATTAGAGAAACGGAAAATTTCCTTCAAATATGGATCAGCTTACTGACCAACCCCCCAGAAAGCACATTTGACTTCAGCTGACTGTCCTAAAGATGTCAGGACATCAAGTTAAGGATTTTTGGTCTTGGTGTTTTTTTGCCCCTTGGCACCTGTTAAAATAGTTCAATCAATTGACCTAATTTTCATTCACCTCTATCAACTGTATGCAGCGCTATTAGTTCCTAACTCCAACGGATTGAAAGGTATCCACAGCAGCTGGTGACCCTGCGTGATGCTGACGACTCTTTTTTCTATGTTTTGTTTTGTTTGGTCTTGCTTTGACGGCAAAGCAGTCTCATGGTCCTTGATATTTTAAACATTTTATTAAGTGGATTTTCAGCAAGTCCCAGAAACCACAGACTTTAAAAAGCCCATAGGTCCAAACTTGGCTTATTCTGTGTTTGCCTTGCTTACTAATGGTAACTAATTGCCTCAATTAGTGCTAATTAAAAAGGTATGATCTCTGACATTAGTCTGCTCTAGCAGAAACAATGGGGGTTTCTGATGGGACACAACAAATACGCTGATTCAAACTAATTGAGGGAAAGACAGCTTGAGTGGAAAGTCAGAATTAGATAATACCTTTAAAGAAAGCCCATTCACAAACACTTACTGAAAACTCTTTATGTGACAGGGCATGGTTCCTACTTTCTGGAAATGTATAATTTAATTGAAGAATCAAGAAATGAATTCCGATTCCCCGAGATTTCTGGTTCTATACAATTAAGTAACAATTAGATCTATGATTTGGGAGGAAAAATGAGAGGGATGGCAAGAAAAACTAAGTTGACATCCAGATATTAGATATAAGCTAACTATTATCAAGTATTTAATCAGTGCCAAACATTCTTATAAGTTTGTCTTCATATTCTATGTAGTAGGTACTATCATTTACGTCATCTTATAGGTGACAAGACTATAGAAAGGTTTGGAAACTTCCTAAAGGTCACATAGCTAGTAAGTGGGACATGCTGGTGTCGGAGCCTGTACGTTTTACCTATTTTGTAGATAATACCATATAGTAAGCCTTAAAGGGAGAAACTTCCATATTGAACACAACGAAAATTGCAGTGTCTAAACAGAACAAAAATATTAAGGAAAATTGTTAATAAATACCTGACCGACGTTTCCAAATAATGGAAATTCTTTTCGCTATTCCAATAGTTTCCTACCCAACCCCAACTAATAGTCCTAAAACACTGAAAAGAGATGAGGAAAAGGTGAGGAGCTGAGGTAAGGATAGAGAGAACTGTCTGCAGTCAAGTGGCAGTTTAGAGGAGGGAACTCCAAAAGAATTCGCCCTGTTTTAGTTCTATAATCTTTGTACTAGCCTGATTGCATAATCCTATGATTCTCCAATCCTACTGGATATACGGTGAATCAGAAACAATACATAGAAGCCATAAGACCAGTAAGTACAAAATTGTATTCTTTTGCATTCATTTATTCATCAAGCAAATTTTACTGTGAGCCTGATTTGTGCTTGATATTCCCTTAGATATTGTTGATACATTGGTGAGCAAAACAGACACAGGTCCTTGGGTACGGAGCCTACAGCTATGTAGGGAACGTCTTAAACAAATAACTACATGATAAATGCACTAGAAGCCATAAAGAGATACAGTGTATTCAAATGCATATAATAGGGTTGTTTCAGGGAGTTAGGGAAGATCCATATTTGAGGAACTGAAAGAAGACCCTTTGCCTTGTGCCGGGGTGAAGCAGAAGGTGGCATGATGTGACCCTGAAGTGGTCAGGAAAGACCAGACCATGCAGAGTCCTATAGGCTATGTGGAGTGGTTCACTCTTCATCCTAAAAGCACAAGAAAAATATAGAAATGTTTTCAGGAAAGGTGATAACAAGATGTATTTCTTTAAAAGATGACCCAACAAGACTGTAAAAAAAATAAGGAGGTGGCCAGGCACACAGTGGCTCACACCTGTTAATTCCAGCACTTTGGGAAGCTGAGGTGGGCACATTGCTTGAGCCCAGGAGTTCAAGACAAGCCTGGACAACATGGCAAAACCCCGTCTCTACAAAAAATACAAAAATTAGCTGGGCGTGGTGGTGCGTGCTTGTAGTTCCTGCTAATTGGGAGGCTGAGGTGGGAGGATCCCTGGAGCCCTGGAAGGTAGAGGCTACAGTGAGCCATGATTGCTTCACTGCACTCCAGCCTGGATGACAAAGTGAGACGCTGTCTCATAAAGAAATAAGATCTTAAGTATTTCAAGAAAAAGTTGACAGTTTAGATTCATATGATGACAATGGCAGTGAACATGTGTGGTCATATGCCAGAGACAGGAGAGGAAGTTAGCAGTACTTGATGATTGATTATTTATGGAGGTGTAGGGAGAGGAATGGATGGATATACTAAGGACATACCAGGAAAATTGGTGGATGATGACAGTATTAGTAAGATAAAAAAAAAAAAAAATCCTGCAGGAAGAGCAGGTTAGAGAGAAAAGATTGCATTCTATTTGGGACTTGTTTTTTGAGTTGCCAATAAAAGAGATAAATAAAGATAAAGGATAATTTGAAAATATAAGTGCCTGGAGCTCAAAGAAAAAGTCTAGGCTGGAGATACAAAATTTTATAAGTAATATATAGTGGCAATTAAAGCTGTATGAATAAATGAGATCACCTAAGAGGAATGTATGATATAAGAAGACAAAAAAAAAAAAAAAGCCTTTTAAAGGTGACTTAACCTAAAGGCTAAAACATTCTAATATTTAAGGGAAACTTAAAGAAAGAATAGTCAGAAAAGTAACAAGATATTCTGTCATGACAGCCAAGAAAATAGAATGTTTCTAAGGGAAGGAATAGAAATCTGCTTGTGGTAATGGTGGCATAACAAGACTGGGTTTTTCCATTCCATGTAAATCAAGTACCAAAGTGGGCAACATTATTAAAAATAACAATGTATGGGCGCTGGAAAACAACCAAAGGCAAGGAACAACCTCAGAACTGTTTACTCATAACAAAGTGCTACTCAGCTGTGAGTGGGTAGCCTTCTTGCCAGAGGCCATTTCAATCCAATGCAGCTCACGCTAAAAAACACCTATATCTTTATTTATCAGGGTGGTAGACCCAGTTCAGGGCAGGCAAGAGAACAACTAAAAATTTAACTGTGAGATGTGGGAAGTGAAAGAGTCACAGAAGTACTGATATAACAAATTCCCCAAACATCCTCGATAACTTCCATATTAAGCATGAATGCAGGAGACCTTCAGGGAGCCTGGCAAATACGGAAAGCCTGAGGAGATGTGTAAATATGTTGTGCCTTTGAATGCATGCCTCAGCCCACATGCAGCTTGAATATATAAAGAATGTAAAAGATTTGAAAAACCCTACCAAACAACTTGACATCTATAGCACACTCTATCCAACAACAGAAGACACGTTCCTTTCAAGAGCAAATATGATATTCACCAGGATAAATCATGCTGGCAATAAATAAGTTTCAATAATTTTAAGGCATTGAAATCATACAGGGTAAGTTTTCTGACCAAAATAGCATTAGAAATCCGTCACAGAAAGAAACGTTGGAAAACCCCAAATGAGTATAAATTAACACACCTCTAAATCACCTATGAGTCAAAGAAAAAAAATCACAGAGAAATTTAGAAAATGTTTTAAACTGAACCAGTATAAAAACACAACATATCAAGATTTGTAGGCTATATCTAAGGCAGTGCTTAAAGAAAACTTTATAGTACTAAACACTTATACTAAAAAAGAGGAAAGGCCTCAAGTCAATTATCAAAGCTTCTACGTTAAGTAGAGAAGAAGGAGGAGGAAGAGGAGAAGGAGATGACATTAAACATCAATTATGTAGAAGGAGGTTAATAATAAAGATCAGAATGGAAATTAGTGAAATAGAGAAAAGATAATAGAAAAAAATCAATGAAACTAAAAGCTGAGTCTTAAAATATCAATAAAGGAAATAAACATTTACATAGACTGACAAAGAACAGAAAAAAGAGATTTAAAATAGCAATATCTGGAATGACAAAGGCAACATTACTACTGACATTATGAAAATCAAAATGATTATGAGAATGTTATGGACAATGTTGCATGAATCAATCTGACAATGTAAATAAAATAGACAAATTCCTTGAAAATCTAATGTTACTAATGTTAGTAACTAATGTCACATGCTGCTAATACTCACTTTTTAAAAGTTTTAAAACTCTGAATGGATTTATATAACGTGAAATAAAATGAAGTCATAACTCTTTAAAAATCCTCCTTTAAAGAAAGCATCAGGCCCAAATGACTATATTGATAAATTCTACAAAATATTTAAGAAAGAAATTGTAAGAATCCTACCAAAAAATACAGGAAATAGACAAGAAAAGATAAATTCCAATTCATTTTATTAGGCCAGCATTACTCCAACAAAGACATCATAATGGCAAACTACAACCCATATTCTTCATAAAATCTTCATAAAAATTGATGCAAATATCCTTAGCAAAATTTTAGCAAATTGAATCCAGCAACATATTATACATATTTACAATAAAAAGTCTTAGTAAACTAAAAATGAAAGGGAATGGAATGTCCTCAACCTAATAAAGAGCATTTATGAAAAACCTGCAGCTAGCATCATATTTAGCAGCATAGTGCAGTGCTTTCTGCCTAATATGAGAAAAAGAAGATAAGGATACCTCACTTTGTTAACCTTGTACTAAATATCCAAGCCAGTGCAATAAGACAAGGAAAAGAAATAAAAGACATGCAAATTAGAAAAGGAAAATGTCCTTTGTTTGCAACATGGTCTTGTATGCAGATAATTCTAAGAAATCTACAACATAGGCCAGGTGGGGTGGCTCCCACCTGTAATCCCAGCACTTTGGGATTTGTATTTCGTCTCACCAAAATACAAAAACTAGCCAGTCATGGTGTCATGTGCCTGTAACCCCAGATACTTGAGAGGTTGAGACAGGAGAATTGCTTGAACCCGGGAGGTAGAGGTTGCAGTGAGTTGAGATCACACCACTGCACTCTAACCTGGGCGACAGAGCAAGACTCGTCTCAAAAAAAAAAAAAAAAAAGAAATCTACAACACAGATACTAAAGTAAGTAAATTTATCAAGGTCACAATAGATCAATATATAGAAATCAGTTGTAGGTTAATATATACTAGCAGCAAACAATCTGAAATTGAAATTTAAAAAAAATCCATCTATAATAGCCTAAATAAAACATTTAGCAAAACAATTTAAATAAAAATCAAAATGCCTCATAAATGGTATGCAAGACCTGTACAATGGAAATTAAAAAGATTGCCGAGAAAAAATTTAAAACATCTTTAAAAATGGAAATATTCAATGTTCATTGATTAAAAGATTCAATACTGTTAAGATAGCCATTCTCCCCAAAGTTGATCAATAGCTCAATTTGCAATTTAATTGCAATCAAAATTCTCATAGGCTTTTGGGAGAAATTGGCAAGTCAATTCTAAAAATATATGACAATGCAAATACCTGGAATAACAAGGATAATTTTATTTAAAAAAAAGTAAAAAACATATATAAGCTGATTTTAAGACTTAAACCTACATTAGTCAAGACAGTATGGTAATGATATAAAAATAGACATTAGAGTACAGAAATAGACTCACACTTACATGGTCAATTGATTTTTTACAGCTACCAAATTAATTCTACAGGGAAAAGAGAGTCTTAGAATTCTTACTTTTTATAGTTATGAAATTACTATATATCCATATATTTTTTAAAACCCTTGACTGATTTCTTACACCATATACAAATATTAATTCAAAATGGATTATAGTCCTAAGTATAACAGATAAAACTAAAAAATTCTAGGACACCTAAGGAGAAACACTGGAGAAACTTTTGTGACCTTGGATTAGGCAAATATTTTTATGCAGCACATAACAAACACTAGCCATAAAAGAAAAAAAGGAAAATTAGACTTCACCAAAATTAAGTACTTTAGCTCATGGGTTTTTTTGTTGTTGTTGTTTGTTTGTTTCTGTTTGTTTGTTTGTTTTTGAGATAGAGTCTCACTCTGTTGGCCAGACTGGAGTACGATGGCATGATCTCAGCTCACTGCAACCTCCGCCTCCTGGTCTCATGCAATTCTCCTGCCTCAACCTCCAGAGCAACTGGGATTACAGGTGTGTGGCACCATGTCTGGCTAATTTTTGTATTTTTTAGTAGGGATGGGGTTTCACCATGTTGGCCAGGCTGGTCTTGAACTCCTGACCTCAGGTAATCTGCCTGCCTGGGCCTCCCAAAGTGCTGGGATTATAGGCGTGAGCCACCGCGCCTGGCCTATGGGTTTCTATAAATAGAAATAAAAGGCAAGCCACAGATTGGAAAACTTTATTAGTAAGACACACACACACACACACACACACACACACACACACACATATATATGAAAAGAACTTTCATTCAGAATACATATATTTTTTAAAAAACCTTTTATAACTCAATAAGAATATAACTAACTCAATTCTTTAAATTTGTAAAATATTTAAACATACATTTTACAAAAGAAAATGTATGAATGGCCCACAAGCACATGACAGGCTAAAAACATCATTGATCATTAGGAAAAACAAATTTAACCCACAATGAGGTGCTACTACACATCCACTAGAATAATTAAAATGAAAGTGTCACTGATGCTGCAAAGAAATTGAAATCTTCATGCCTTGTTGATAGAAAGGCAAAGTGGCACAGCCACTATTTTTTTGTCAACAAGTTTTTTTCTTCCAAAAAAGGGGGAGGAATACATGTGCAGAACATGCAGGTTTGTTGCATAGGTATACGTGTGCTATGGTAGTGTGCTGCACCTACTGACCTTTCCTCTAAGTCTCCTCCACTCACCCACACCCCACAAGAGGCCCTGGCGTGTGATGTTCCCCTCCCTGTGTCCATGTGTTCTCCTTGTTCAACTCCCACTTATGAGTGAGAACATACAGTGTTTGGATTTCTGTTCCTGCATTAGTTTGCTGAGGATGATGGCTTCCAGCTTCATCCATGCCCCTGCAAAGGACGTGATCTCATTCCTTTTTATGGCTGCATAGTATTCCATGGTGTATATGTACCACATTTTCTTTATCCACTTTCTCTATCATTGATGGCCATTTTGGCTAGTTCTACGTCTTTGCTATTGTAAATAGTGCTGCAATAAACATATGTGTGCATGTGCCTCTGTAGTAAAATTATTTATATTCCTTTGGGTATATAACCAGTAATGGGATTGCTGGGTCAAATGGTATTTCTGGTTCTAGATCCTTGAGGAATTACCATACTGTCTTCAACAATGGTTGGACTAATTTACATTCCCACCAACAGTGTAAAAGTGTTCCTATTTCTCCACAGACTCACCATCATCTATTGTTTCCTGACTTTTTAATAATTACCATTCTGACTAGCGTGAGATGGTATGTCATTGTGGTTTTGATTTGCATTTCTCTGATGACCAGTAATGTTGAGCTTTTGTTCATATGTTTGTTGGCCGTATAAATGTCTTCTTTTGAGAAGTGTCTGTTCATATCCTTTGCTCACTTTCTAATGGGGTTGTTTGGGTGTTTTGTAAATTTGTTTAAGTTCCTCGTAAATTCTGGATATTAGATCTTTTTCAGATGGGTAGATTGCAAAAATTTTCTCCCATCCTGTAGGTTGTCTGTTCACTCTGATGACAGTTTCTTTTGTAGTACAGATACTTTTTAAACCAGCTTGGCAGTTGCTTACAAAATTGAACATGAATCACATGATTCTTCTAAATATCTACTCAAGAGAAATGAAAACATATGTTCACACAACTTTTACGTGAATGTTTATAGCAGAGTTATTCAGTATAACCAAAGACTGAAAATAATACAAATGTTCAACAAGTAGATAAACAAAATATGATGTATCCAAACAACAGACCATTACTCAGCAATAAAAAAGAATGAACAGCTGATACGTGCAACTATATGAGTGAATTTCAAAATATCATGCTAAGCGAAAGGGACCAGACAAATTTGTACATACTATATTATTCACTATACGAAATTTTTTAAATGTCAAAAGTCACGACAGAAAGCAGATTACTGATTTCCTGGGGACAGTTGGGTACATAAGGAGCATAAGGGAACATTTGGAGATGATACAGTCAGTCTTAAATTGAATTGTAGTAATGCCTCGATGGCTGCATACATTTACCAAAACCCAACAATATATACATTTAAAATAGATGAATTTGCTTCATGAAGCTGTTAAAAATTTAAAAGGCAAAAACAAAAAGGAGAGAGTAAGTATACCAATAATTGCTACGAGGTTTAAAACAAAGAGGACAAATAATTTTCCATTGAAAATAATGTTACAAACATCACTTGTGACCTTAATGAGAATAGTATTAGTGGTTTTATTGGAAGTAGACACTGCAATGGAGTCAAAGAGTTTATGAAAAATGAGGAAATGGAGACATCCCACTATATACGCTAGATCCAGCCTTAATAGCTGAAGAGATGAGAAGAATGGCAGTAGCCATACCCAGGGCCTATGCTAGCAGACTGTTCATGAGTAAGTATTTTGATCCAAATAACCTCACCTATCTTTCATCTTAGTAGGAGTGATGCCAAGTCCATCCCACTTGCCTTCACACCATCTCCTAAGGCCTCCTCCCCACAAATATTTACCCTCATGTGGAGAAGACAGCACAAGAGAGGGATCCAAGAATACATATTTAGTGTTGGATAAAAGCATGTACACTTAAATGTTATATTAGGAACAACAGAATGGCTGAACTGGGTCACTGAGAAGTGATACTTCTGTTGAAATGAATCTTAATAAATCCATCCTTTTCCATGATGACTTCTTAGCCACTGGATCTGACAGTGAAGTTGGTATTCATATAACACTCAGTGTTTGTAACACCCATCCTGCAATTAAGCCTTGTGATGCCTCTTAGAATTCTAGCATGAAGAAGGGTAGAGAAGGGAAAAATGAAGAACAGGAATCAGGGACATAGTCAACATGATAGCCTGCAGAGAAATTTAGCAACTGGAAAATCCCTTTCGACAAGAAAAAGGAACTCTTTTAGAAAGGAACAGGAAATCTAACATCTAATCTTAACTTAATTCCATGTAATCCTTTATACCAATTCAAATTCATAAAATTTCTACATGTACACATAGACACACACAGGCAATGCATTCCAAGAAAAGAATTTGGGGAAATCAAGGAAAAGGGACTAGGTTCCATGGATGGATTAGCTTAGGGTCAATAGAACCACTGCAGAAAATGGGACAAATGAATTTGAGAGTCCTCAGGAACAAATAACCATAAGAACATAAGCCTCATTGAATTCACAGATATATGGGTAGAGGCTTTAGACCTTTCCACATTGTAAGAGTTACAGTATTTATGCTAATTTTATTTAAATCCCAAAGGATGAGGTGATCTTACCAAGAACCTGAGTTATACCTAAACAAAGAAGAAGGAAAAAAATCTGAGAGAGAGAAGCCCAATTAGGAGGGATGATGAAGAACAGGATTCTGGGCAGGCAGAGGGTACTATCATGGAAATCAGCAAATAGGCATGTGGAGTAAGCCAGACCAATATCAAAGCCAAGAACTCCACAGATAAGAAGCAAATTCAAGTTCCAAGTACAGAGACAGTTGTAATGCAGTAATTCAAAATACAGCATCTGGACTGGACACAGTGGCTCATGCCTGCAATCCCAGCATTTTGGGAGGCCAAGGTGGGAAGATTACTTGAACCCAGAAGTTCAAGACCAGCCTGGGTAACATGATGAGACTCTTTCTGCAAAAGAATGTATTAAAAAATTAGCTGGATATGGTGGTGCACCCTGTAGTCCCAGCTACTCAGGAGGCTGAGGTCGGAGGATCACTTGAGCCCAGGAGGTCAAGGGTACAGTGAACTGTAATGGTGCCAATTCACCCCAGCCTGGGGGACAAAGCAAGACCCTATCTCAAAAAAAAAAAAAAAAAAAGCATCTGACATTAAACCAGAAACTGAATCCCAGTTTTTATACTTACTGGTAGTATTGGTACAGTTTACTAATCTGAAAAATGGTAGCCATAATACATACTTACCTCATATATTTGTTTTAAGAAGGAAATAATGAATGTAAAAGCATTTAGAGTAGTTCTTAGCAAGCCATTGATGTATGTTGTTAATGACTGTAATCACTGCTGTTACTGTTACAGAGGGCAAGCACTAAGGATCTGGATAAGAGAAGAAGTGGTAGGAAAACTCTTCAGTGTGTCCAAGCATCTCCAAAATGTTTTTTCAAAAGACAGGTGGACTTTGGCCCCTATGAAGAATCTGATGCAGTCAGTCTGGGTAGGACACAGAGGTCTGCACTTCTTTTAGTCCCCAGGTGATTCTGATACAGGTGGCCCATTTAAGAAATAGTTCTAGAGGGAAGCCCTTGGAGAGAGTGATTTTTCTCAGTAGGCTAAGGAAGAAGTTAACATCATTAAAAGGCACCCAAAAATTATCACCTAGGAGACCAGGACCTAAGATCCAGTTGGGAGGATATTACAACAGCTAGGGCCTGAAAAAAATAAATAAACTTTGGCAAGGCCAGAGATAAATAAGGGCATAAAAAGACCTATGTGAATAGTCGAATGACCTTTGCAGAGTAAGAAACTACAGGCTAGACAGTAAGCATGAGGTCAGAGGAGAATCAGTCAGATCAAAGAGAACAACCAGGGCCTGGGATGCAGCAGAGAGGCAGATCTACGGCAGCAGGGCCAAATCAAGGGAAAAATGGCATGGGGGTGGGCAGGAAAGTAGATTAATTACACAGAGATAAAATAATAACAACATTTTTAAATTAGAGATGGAGTATCACTATGTTCCCCAGGCTGGCTTCAAACTCCTGGGCGCAAGCGATCCTTCCACCTCAGCCGCCTGAGTAGCTGGGACTATGGGCTCACACCACCTTCCCTGGTATTTTAAAATATTATATGCACAGGGCATTTTATATTCATTATTTTATACTGTCCTCACATTAGTCCCAATTATCTCTTTTGTTTGTTTGTTTTTTCACAATCCTAGTGATTCCCTTTTTCACAAAAGGAAACAAGGCTCAGAGGGATCAAATTGCTCACCCACATCACTTAGCCTGTCAGGAAAGGAGCCCAGTAGCAAAGCCAGGCCCTCTGAGTAGACATCCAGGCACTATCGACTCCACTGCTTGCTTGCAGAGGAATGGAGCTCGTAAGGAGAGAAGCAGAGAGCGGACTAGAGAACTCCCACCCTCAAGATCAGGGAACCCCCCTCTCTGGATTTTTTTTTTTTTTTTTTTTAAGACAGAGTTGTGCTCTTTCGCCTAGGCTGGAGTGAAGTGGCACGACCTCGGCTCACTGCAACCTCCGCCCCCGCAGGTTCAAGTGACTCTCCTGCCTCAGCCTCCCAGGTGGCTGGGACTACAGGCACATGCCCATACACCTGACTGATTTTTGTATTTTTAGTAGAGGTAGGGTTTCGCCATGTTGGCCAGGCTGGTCTCGAACTCCTGACCTCAGGTGATCTGCCCACTTTGGCCTCCCAAGTGCTGGGATTACAGGCGTGAGCCACCAGGCCCAGCCCAGGATCTCTTTTATCATTGAAAGAAGCCATCAGGGTTAGTATGTGAAAATGTCAAAGATCCACTAGATATTTTGGGTGAAAATGGAAGCTCTTGGTACTTTTTAGGAATTGGCTTAAAGAGACTGCTCACTCACAAAATTGTTTCACCTCCCATTAACGCAACATTCTGTACTCACTAAGGCGCTTGATCTGACTATCTTTTAAGATTACAAAAGCTAAGGCTATACAATTTTTCTACAGGCCAGCAGCATGTTCTCTCTTAACCCTACAGTAACAACCCTACAGTGTCAGCTGCTAAATTTAAGCCACTTGAGATGTCTCACTTAGCAGGCAAGAACAAATTGAGTAAGTATGATTTAGAACCAGAGTCTTAATTATAGTATTGTGTACCTGAGGTAATTATTCACATGATGTAGTGATGCTTGAGACTACTATTTGTGATCAACTCAATTAACGCAATTTGCCCTAGCCCACATGTGAAGTCAATTACCTGGCAATCACAAAAGTCTCCTGATAGCTTCATGCTGGTTATTCCAAGAACGGCTTCATAAGATTGTATATTAAGATAAACACACACACACACACACACACACACACATATATATATTGCATTTACCCACCCTTTTTCGAAGCAAACCTCTCTGTCCAAGTTCCAGAGATACCAAAACACTGTTCTATCCCTTTTCCTGTCAGAAAATTTTTCTTAAATGTTTCTTTCAAACTTTACAAAGTCTGAGATGAACACAAATGACTAAGCTAAACCTGTTACTTTATGCCAGCCACAGAGTGGTATTGGAAAATGAAGAGGCCACATTCACATTGTACTGGTATTAGGACTTCAACGTATCAGCACAGTATAATGAGATGTATGGTAATTTTTCACTTAAGTAACAAGATGAGGAACATGGTTAAAATGGAATTGGTTATCTAAGTTGTTTAAAACTAGCATTTGCCTATATACACATAAGGAAACAATGCTAACCAATGCTAAACATAAATGTTTATGTTTTCCTTCTGAATTATGATAACTTGATTAGCTAAAGTGTAATGGCAAAAAATGCCCACTAAAATTAAACTACAGAAATTACCTCTCAATAGGGTGGTTGCAATATGACATCAGTAATGAAATATTCACATTTCAGCTATTCCAGAAAAACTTACGATGTATCTTTTCTCATTCAGTTTTAAGGTCGATAACACTACATCAAAAGAGATAAAGATCCATGCATATAACTTACTTGGCATAAATTCCCTCAACCAGGCAAAGAACAACAAAAATATTAACTATATTAACTATATTTATTCAGCATCTGCTATGTATCAACCACTGTTAGCACTTTTCATGCAATATTCCCCTCCAGTGCTTAAACAACCTAATAAAGTAAATACAGTTATTATATCAATTTTCTTATGTCAAAGCTAAGACTAGCTATGCTAAATAATCCAAGTTCACTTAATTAGTAGTGGCACAATTTTTATTCCAGCCCAGGCCTGTCTCTGGCTATGAACACTGCTTCATGACATCTGGGAAACAGGAGGCACATAGCCTCCCCAGCTGGTGGCCCAGTGCCTCTTTATATAGGAAAGAACAATGTGGTCAAGAAGTCTATGTTGTTATTAGATGGAACTAAAACTCAGGCCAATTGATTCTGCTTTGGCCTTTAAATGATAAAAGATCATTTTAATTTTCTTCTTCCCGTTATTCTCTAACAAAGTTTATGTATTTCAACAAAAATGCTTTGGTTTCTTAATTAAATCAACTATTTCTCATTCCTATTATCACTGAAGTAGAACATTTAATAATTAGAGTATTTGTTCACCATAGGTTTAGTGTGAAATTGTAACTCTGTTCCAACTTGCAAAGCTTCACATTTCATTTTTCTTGGCTTCAGAGCGTATACCACATGCAGAAGCCCTTCTTGTAAGCAGAGTCCTTTAAGAAAGCAAATCAGCATTCTGTGAGCATGGTCAGCTCACCTCCTTAGCAGGGGCTTAATCACAGTTAAGGAAGAAAATCACCAAGCACTTGGCAATACTATTTTGGACATCAGAACCAATGAAGGAGTCCAAATAAAATTTTTTCTATTATTTAAGGTCAAACCAATCATCTTGGCAATTAGTTATTACTAAGCCTATTGTCTACATTTTTCACCTTACTAATCATCCTGGAAAAAAAGAAATTCTGCTTTAAAGATTTTAAGCTATATTTTTCTAGTCAAATGCAACATGAAAATAAATGTCATTAAAGAAATTAAGTATCACTATTCCAAATATACAATAGGCTACATATTTTGGAAGCTTCTCCTACTACAGTAAAATTAAACCCTGGGTAAAATAACATGTTTTATGCATTGATGGTTTATGATAAAACAAGGTGAATCTAAAACAAAGAACAAAAAGCTGAATGAGAATGATGATGAGCTAGTAGCAATCTGAAAACCAAGTTGCCCAAGAGTGTAGATTCCTATTACTGACATCAGAAAACAGCTTTGGGGTCCTTGCATAAGAGGAGAACTGAACTTGATATTCCTACATTGAGCCAGTAAACCTAGAAAAGGATTAAAGAAGTCCCAGGAGACTGAGCCTCAGGACCACTGGCATTACAGGCAAGATGAACCTGAACCCCGTAGTAAATTAAGAACTTTGAAATGAATTAAAATAGTCTCTGACAGGGCCAGAACTAGGGTGAGGCAAGAGAGGCAGTTAAGGTGCAAATTTAAGAAGGCACACTTGCATGACCTTGGGAGAGAGTGCCTCCTTAAATTCTGCACCTAGACATCCTCTCCTGATTAACTCTTGTCCCTGCCCTGGTCTCATATTTATTTGACAGCCTGGTTCTGCTAAAAGCAAATACAAATCTTCTAAGGATAAAAAAATTCCCAATAGAACTTCAGGATTCCCACAGATGAAGTTCAACCAAATATGAGTTCAAAAATATCACTAAACAGACAAGCAAACAAGCACCAAGACTGAGAATCAGCAGAAACAACAAACGTTTTTATTGGGCACATAAGGACTTCAGATATTGTAACAGCAGATAACTAATATAAACTATTTAAAGAATAAAAGGTATAATATTTAAATATATAAGACACAGAATAAAAAATAAGTTATCAAAACAGTGTAGGATTGGCATCGGTATAAACACACAGATCAGTAGAACAGAAGAGAGGGTCCGTAAAAAAGTCTCATATGTATGCTGAATTAATTTTCAACAAAGATGTCAAGTGGTTTAAAGGATAATCTCTTCAACAAATGGCACTGGAACAGTTTGATAGTCACATGCAAAAAAATAAATAAATTAAGTTTAGACTCTAACCTCACACCACACAAATTAACTCAAAGTGGATTATATAGCTACATGTAAGAGCCAAAATATTAAACTTCTAGAAGTTTCCAGAAGAATTTTTTCCCTGGGGTTAGGCAAAGATTTCTCAGATATGATACCAAAAGCATATGTAGACAAGAAAAAAATGATAAATTGAGCTTCATCAGACCTAAAAGTTTTAGTGTTCAAAAGAAACTGTTAGGAAAAAACTTGCCACAGACTATGAGAAAATATGTGCAAATAATATATACAATAAAAGAAAAACATATCCATAACATAAAAAGAACACTTACTACTCAATAATAAAAAGAAAACAACTCAACTTCTAAGGTGAAAAAAAAGATTTAAACAGACACGTCATTAAAGAAGATATATGAATGATGAATAAAAACATGAAAATACGTTTATAATTATTTATTAGGGAAATTCTAATTTAAACCACAATGGGATACCACTGCACAACCACTAGAATAGCTTAAATTAAAAGACTGACAATGCCAAGTGTTGACAAAAATGTAAAAGCATGAAACCCTTATATATTACCATTATATATTGCCAATAGGAAGTTAAAATAATACAACCACTTTGGAAAATTGGCAGTTTCTTTAAAAAGTTCAACATAAACTCATCATATAACCCAGCAATATCACACCTAGCTGTGATATTGCCTAAGAGAAATAAAAACATATACCCACACAAAGACTTGTACATGAATGTTCATAGAAACATTATTAATAATGATCAAAAACTAGGAACAACTGAAATGTCCACCAACTGGTGAATGGATGAGTGAAGTGTAGTGTATGCAAACAATGGACTATTATTCAGCTATAAAAAGTAACAGAAAGTGGAGCAAGATGGTAGAATAAAAGCCTACACCCTTCATACCCCCACAACAGGAACACTATCTACACATAGAAAAGCACTGTCACAAGAATGAAAAATCAGATGAGCAATCACAATGCCTGGTTTTAACTTTGTGTTGCCTCCAAAAGAGGCATTGAGAAGGGCACGAGAGGCAGTCCTGAATCACTGACACCACCCCTCTCCTATCCCCCTGGCAGCAGCCTTGTGGTGCGAAGAGAGAATCTGTGCACTCCGGGGAGGGACAGCACAGTGACGGGGGACTTTACATTGAACTCAACACTGCCCTGTCTCAGCAGAGAATAAAGCCATGGTGGGCTCAGCCAGTGCCCCTGCAAGGAGGGAGCATTTGGATTAGCTAGAGGGGAATCACCCATCTCAGGGATCAGAACTTAAGTTTCTCCGCAAGCCTTGCCACCACGGGCTAAAGTGCTCTGGAGTCCTACGTAAGCCTTGCCACCATGGGCTAATGTGCTCTGGAGTCCTAGGTAAACTGGGAAGAGAGTCTAGGAGACAAGGACTGTAATTCCTAGGCAATGCCTAGTGCGAGGTTGGGTTTAGAGCCAGTGAACTAGGGTGGCACATGACCTAGGGAAATGCCAGCTGGTGCATCTAAGGGAATGCTTGCACCACCCCTCCCCTAACCCCAGGCAGTGTAGCTCAACAATGAAAGTGACTCCTTCCTTACACTTAAGGAGAAAAAAGTGAAGAGCAAAGACTCTGTCTTGCATCTTAAATAACAGAACAGCCACAACAGAATAGGGCACCAGGGAGAGTCACAAGGCCCCCATTCCAGGTCCTAATTCCTGAATGACATTTCTAGACACACTGTGGGCCACAATGGAACCCGCTGCCTTAAAGGGAAGGACACAGTCCTAGCAGTATTCATCACCTGCTGACTAAAGAGATCTTGGTCCCTTGAATAATCGGCAGTGATACCCTGACAGCATGCTGTAGGTTTTGGGTTCTGAGACATGCTGGCTTCACAGGTGACCCAGCACATTCCCAGCTGTGGTGGCTACAGTGAAAGACTCCTTCTGTTTGAGAAAAGCAGAGAAAAAGGTAAAAGGGACTTTGTCTTGCACCCTAGGTACCAGCTTGGCCACAGTGGGGTAGAGCAACAAGCAGGCTCGTGAGGTCCCTGAGTGCAGGCCTGGACGCTTGGACAGCATTTCTGTACCTGCCGTGGGCCAGAGGGGTGCCCACTGCCTGAAAAGGTGAATCCTGGTCCTGGCAACACTTACCACAAGCTGAGAGAAGAGCTCTTAGGCACTAAGTGAGCATCAGCAGTGGCCTGGCAGAACCCCTGTAGACCAGTGGTAGTGGTGGCCACAAGGAGAAGCTCCTCTGCCTGTGGAAAGCGGAGAGAAAAGTGGGAAAGATTTTGTATTGTGGTTTGATTGTCAACTTAGCTTCAGAAGAATATAACATCAGATAAATTGTTAAGGTTTTTGACTACAATCCCTGGCTCCCAGATAGCATCTCTGGACACATCCAGAAACTGAGGGAACTGAAGGGAAGAGCCTTGGGTAAGGCCTAGTGCTGCATTGGCTTCAGGTCTGACCCAGGGCAGTCCCAATGGTGGTGGCCACAGGGGTGTTTGCATCACCCCACCTCCAATTCCAGGTGGCACAGCACAGAGATAAAGACTGTTTGGAAGAAAATAAGGGAAAAGAACTAGAGTCTCTGCCTGGTGATACAGAGAATTCTTCCAGATCCTATTCAAGACCACTGAGGTGGTATCTCTATGAGTTGAAAAACCATAGCATTATGGGGTTTGGGGCCCAAGTACCTTTGAATACCTAGAAAGCCTTCCCAAGAAGGACAGACACAAACAAGCCCAGACTGTGAAAGCTACAATACCTAATTCTTCAATGCCCAGACACCAGTGAACATCTACAAGTATCAACACCATCCAAGGAAACATGACTTCACTAAATGAACTGAATACATCACCAGGGACCAATCCTGGAGAAAGAGAGATATATGACCTTTCAGACAGAGAATTCAAAGTAGCTGTTTTGAGGAAACTCAAAGAAATTCAAGATAACACAGAGAAGGAATTCAGAATTCTATTAGATAAATGTAATAAAGAGATTGAAGTAGTTAAAAGGAATCAAACAGAAATTCTAGAATTTAAAAATGCAATTGTCATGCTGAGGAATACATCGGAGTATCTTAACAGCAAAATTGATCAAGCAGAAAAAAAGAATTAGCAAGCTTAAAGACAGGTTATTTGAAAATACACAACAGAGGTGACAAAAGAAAAAAGAATTTAAAAAAGTAACACACATCTACGAGATCTGGAAAATAGTCTCAAAAGGGCAAACCTAAGAATTATTGGCCTTCAAGAACAGGTATAGAAAGAGAGAGGATAGAAAGTTTATTCAAAGGGATAATATCAGAGAACTTTCCACACCTAGAGAAAGATATCAACATTCAAGTACAAGAAGGTTATAGAACACTAAGCAGACTTAACTGAAAAAAGACTACCTCCGGGAACTTAATAATCCAACTCCCAAAGGTCAAGGATAAAGAAAAGTCCTAAAAGCAGCAAAAGAGAAGAAATTAATAATAATATACCATGGAGCTTCAATATGTCTGGCAGCAGGGTTTTCAATGGAGTCCTTACAGGCTAGGAGAGAATAGTATGACATATTAAAAGTGCTGAAGAAAAGAAAAAAAACTTTTAACCTAGAATGTTTTATCCCGTGAAAAATATCTATTAAGCAAGAAGGAGAAATATAGACTGTCCCAGACAAACAAAACCTGGGGGATTTCATCAACACCAGATCAGATTTCTGTACTACAAGAAACGCTAAAGAAGAGTTCTTCAATCTGAAAGAAAATAAAGTTAATGGACACGAAGAAATTATCGGAAGGTACAAAAATCAGTGGTAATAGCACATAGAAAAACACAGAATACTATAACACTGTAATAGTGGTGTGTAAACCAATCTTTACTTAAGTAGAAAAAATAAATTATAACTACAATAACTTTTTAAGACATAGTACAATAAGACATAAAGAAAAAGAATAAAAAGTTAAAATGTTGGGGGACAAAGTTAAAGTGTACAGTTCTTATTAATTTTCTTTTTGCATGTTTGTTCATGCATTCAGTGTTAAGCTTTCATCAGTTTAAAATGAGTTATAAGATAGTACTTGCAAGCTTTATGGTAATCTCAAATAAAAAAACAAACAATAAATCTACAAAAAATAAAAAGCAAGAAATTAAAGCATACTACCAGAGAAAATCAACTTTAGTAAAAGGAAGACATGAAGGAAGAGAAGACCACAAAATAACCAGAAAACAAATAACAAAATAGCAGGAGTAAGTCCCCACTTATCAATAATAACACTGAATGTAAATGGACTAAGATCTCCAATCAAAAGATATAGAGTGGCTGAATGAATGAAAAAACAAGACTCAGTGATCTGTTGCCTACAAGAAACAAACTTCACCTATAAAGGTACACATAGACTAAAAATAAAGGGATAGAAAAAGATATTCCATGTCAGTGGAAACCCAAAAAGAGCAAGATTAGCTATACTTATATTAGACAAAATATACTTCAAGACAAAAACTCTAAGAAAAGAAAAAGAAGGTCATTATATAATATAAAGGGGTCAATTCAACAAGAGGATATAATGATTATAAATGTATATGTACCACACAGGAGCACCCAGATATATAAAGCAAATATTATGAGAGCTAAAGACAGAGATAGACCCCAATACAATAATAACTGGAAACTTTAAGACCTCACTTTCAGCATTGAACAGATCTCCCAGACAGAAAATAAGCAAAGAAACATCAGATTTAATCTGCACTGGAGAACAAATAAACCTAATGGATATTTACAGAACATTTTATGCAATGGCCATAGAATACAGACTTTTCTCCTCAGCACATGGATGATTCTTATGGACAGACCATATGTAAGGTCACAAAACACATCTTAACTCTTTAACTATTTAGGGAAAAAAAAGTGCAGCTCTCTGCCAGTGCTCATTTAATTTTACATAAGCATGCTCTTTGATGCTGAAGCAAATTTCAATGTGAAAATAAAATATAAAAAAAAGTTATTGGAGTTATTTCTGAACAGAACTAACATCAGAATCCTCTGGATCATCAGAATAATCTATTTTAGAAAAAAATGGATTCATCAAATGAATCTTTGGCCAGCAATTGTTCAAGAATGATGTTAACATCACACATAGGAATGCTAAGTTTTCTAGAATCTGACATTTTCAGTGATTAATAATTACTATATTTTTAAAAGGAAATACCACTACTAAAGATAGAGTGTTATAAATAGAATGATGTGTTTTATTTCCTGAGTCATTACACTACAGCGATGCAAAAATAATAATAAAAGCGAGATTTTTTTGGCTAAGTTATCTCAGGGTAAACACTGAGGCTGTAAGTGCCACCAGCATATATTCTTGGGACAAATAGGAAAAGGGCTAAAACATTCAAAAAAATTTGAAACCATATCAAGCATATTCTCTGACCACAAGGGAAAAAACTCAAAACCAGTAAGAAGAGGAATTTTGAAAACTATAAAAACATAAGGAAATTAAACAATATGCTGCTGAATGACCAGTGGATCAACAAAGAAATTAAGAAAGAAATTCAAACATTTTTTGAAACAAATAAAAATTTAAACATAACATACCAAAACCTCCGTGATATAGTAAAAGCAAGTACTATGAGAGAAATTTATAGTTATAAGTGCCAACATCAGAAAAGAAGAACATTTTCAACTAAATAACCTAATGATGTATCTTAACTAGAAAAGCAAGAGCAAAATGAACCCAAAATTAATAGAAGAAAAGATAATAAAGATCAGAGCAGAAATAAATTAATTTGAAATGAAGAAAATAATACTGAAGTTCAATGAAACAAAAAGCTGTTTTCTTGAAAAGATAACCAAAATTGACAAACCTTTAGTCAGACTAAGAAAAAAAAGAGAAAAGACACAAATAAATAAAATCAGAGATAAAAAAGGACACATTACAAAGGATAATGTAGAAATTCAACGGATCATTAGTCGCTGCTATGAGCAATTATATGCCAATAAATTAGAAAATCTGGAAGAAAAGGATAAATTCCTAGACACAACCTACCCAGATTGAACCATGAAGATATCCAAAACCTGAATAGATCAATAATAAGTAATGAGATTGAAACCATAATAAAAAGTCTTCCAGTAAAGAAAAGCCTAGGACCCAGTGGTTTCACTGTTGAATTCTACCAAACATTTAAAGAACTAATACCAATCCTACTCACACTGGTCAAAAGTTTATTGAGTAACAACCTGCAAGCAGAAGAATGAAACTTGACTGCTATCTCTTCCTTTATAAAAAAAAATCAAATCAAAATAGATTAAAGACTGAAATCCAAGACCTCCAACTATGAGATTACTATAAGAAAATGTTGAGGAAATTCTCCAATATGTTGGTCTGGGCAAAAATTTCTTGAGTAATACCCCACAAACACAGACAACCAAAGCAAAACTGGACAAATGGGATCACATCAAGTTGAAAAGCTTCTGCACAGCAAAAGAAACAATCAACAAAGTGAAAAGAGCACCCACAGAATGGGAGAAGATATTTGCAAACTACCCCTCTGACAAGGGATTAATAACCAGAATACAAAAGGAGCTCAAACAACTCTTTAGGAAAAAATCTAATAATCCCATTTTTTTTAAATGGGCAAAATATATGAATAGACATTTCTCAAAGGAGTCATACATATGGCAGACAGGCATATGAAAAGAGGCTCAACATAATTGATCATTAGAGAATTGCAAATCAAAACCACAGTGAGATATCATCTCACCCCAGCTAAAATGGCTTATATCCATAGACACACAATACCAAATGCTGGTGAGGATGTGGAGAAAAAGGAAAACTGTTAGTGAGAATGTCAATTAGTAAAACTACTATGGAGAACAGTTTGGAAGTTCCTCAAAAAACTAAGAATAGTGCTACCATAAAATTCAGAAATCCTACTGCTGAGTAGACACACAAAAGAAAGGAAATCAGTATGTCAAAGAGATATCTGCACTCCAATGTTTCTTACAGTACTGTTCACAATAGCCAAGATTTGGACTCAACCTAAGTGTCCAGCAACAGATGATTGGACAAAGAAAATGTGGTATTATACACAATGGAGTACTATTCAGCTATAAAAAAGAATGAAATTCTGTCATTTGCAACAACAAGAATGGAACAGGAGGTCATTATGTTAAGTGAAATAAGTCAGGCACAGAAAGACAAACATCACGTGTTCTCACTTGTTTGTGGGAATCTTAAAACCAAAACAATTAAACTCATGGATACAGAAAATAGAAGAATGGTTACCAGAGGCTGGCAAGGGTAATGGGGTAGGGGGGTGGGCACAGTTAATGGGTACAAAAAATATATATGTATCATATATTATATATATAAAATATATATCATATATAATATGTATTATATATTATATATAATATGTATATCATACATAAAATATATATCATATATATGTAAAATATATATTATATATGTACAGTTAGAAAGAATTGAACAAAACCTAGTATTTTATAACAACAGGGGGACTATAAGTCAATAATAATTTAATTGGACATTTTAAAATAACTAAAAGATATAATTGGATTGTTTGTAACACAAAGGATAAATGTTTGAGGGAATGGATAGCCAATTTTCCATGACGTGATTATTATGCATTGCATCCCTGTACCAAAATATCCCATGTACTCCACAAATATATATACCTATTATGTACCCCTAAAAATTAAAACTAAAATTTTTAAAGGAACAAACTCTGGATGCATGCAACAACATAGATGAACCTCACAAACCTTATACTACAATAAAGAAGCCAGATATAAAAAATTGCACATTATATAATTCTGTGATATGGTTTGGCTGTGTCCCCACCCAAATCTCACCTTGAATTGTAATGATCCCCATGTGTCAAGGGCAGGGCCAGGTAGAGATAATTAAATCATAGGAGCAGTTGCCCCAAACTGTTCTTATGGTAGTAAATAAGTCTCACAAGATCTGATGGTTTTACAGAGTTCTCCTAAGTCATAAGACATGACTTTGTGCCTCATTCACCTTCCTCCATGATTGTGAGGCCTCACCAGCCATGTGGAACTGTGAGTAAATTAAACCTCTTTCCTTTATAAATTACCCAGTCTTAGTTGTGTCCTTATTAGCAGCGTGAGAACAGACTAGTACATTCTGCTTTTAAGAAATTTCTAGAAAAGAAAAAACTATAGTGACAAGTTAGAATAGTGGTTGTCACTGTGGGAGCTAGGAGTGAAAGTAGAGATTGACTCCAGATGAGCACGAGGGAACTTTAAACTGATGGAAATATACCAAAACTGGATTGTGGTGATGGTTGCATAACAGTATCCATTTCCCCAAAATCATCAAACTTCACCCTCCCGTTGGGTTAATTTTATAGTATATAAATTATACATCTGTAAAGCCATTTTAAAAAGCGAATATTCAACAATCACCAGTTTTGAAAAAGTACAGAATAACAAATAAAAATATAATAGTCAAATATAAAAGTTCTATAAATAGAATGTGACTATAGATGTAAATCAAAATATTATATTTGATCTCTTGAGTTGAATAACTGTAGCTGCCCCTTGGTCATATAAGGATACCCTTGTTCCTAGGAAAGTCACACTGGTGTGTTAAGAATTAAAGGGGTATGATATATGCCACCTTTCTTCACATGGCTCAGAAAAAATGAATCATGTGTGTCTATGTAGTGCATGGTGAGGGGAGGGAGCAAAAATAACAAAGCAAATATTCCCTGTGTTACTATTGCAACATTTTTGAACGTCTTTGTTTACTTCAACATAGAAAGTATTTCAAAAATTGATCATTTGAAAAGACTATTAAATTAGACAAATTTCAGTGCAATGATTGATAAAAAATAGAAAAACAACATTAGAAATGAAATGGGGATTTACCACACAGACAACAGTAGAAATTTAAAAGATAACAAGAATACGACAAAAAAAAAGTGTGTCTCAATAAATCTGAAACTAAGATAAAATGACTAAATTCCAAGAATTGACTATACAGAGTTAACAGTGCAATTTTGGGGCAATGCAAGTCTACTAAAAATTCCTACACTGTTTTTTAATGAACTTAACAAACTGATTCTAAAAGTCTTATGAAAATACAGAGACCCAAGAATAGTCAAGAAGATTACAGGAAAATTTCACCTGCCATCTATTATAAAAAGTGATAATTAAGACCATGTGCTTACGGCACAATAACAGATAAATGGACCAAAAGAACAGATCAAAAAGAGACCCACAGGTAAATGAACAACAGAGGTGGCACTGTAGTTTATTGTGGAAAAGATAAACTATTTATTTAAATTTTCCCAAGAAAATTGGCTATTTATTAGAATAAAATAATATTGGATCTCAATCTCATACCATACACACACGAAAATCAATTTCAGATAGCTTGAAGAATCAAATGTCAACAATAAAACTTTAAAATTTTTGAGAGAAATTATAAGAAACTATATTCATGACCAAGTCTTGCTCCTTCTAAATGCCTGTCTGCAAACTTCTCTTCATGTAGACACGTTCCTTTCCCTAACAGAAAATTGCCCATCATCAAGAGTGCTGTAACAAAGCGTGTTGTCAGCTTTCAGGGCTGGTTATTCGTGGGATTCTAGAGGACGCTAAAAGGGCCACCAGCATGACAGAATTTTTTTTCATTACTTCAAAGTTATAAACTACTTCTTAAACAAGACACAGAAAGTAGTAATCATAACATAAAAGAGTTAAAATTGATTACATTAAAATTAAGAATGTCTGTTTGGCAAAAGATATTTCACAGTGGAAGATGAGAAAAAACTAGGAACAATCCAAATACCTATCAATCAGAGAAGAATGAATAAGTTATGTTATATTCACACATGCTAATATTATGCAGCAGTGAAAATCAATGAACATTCAACTACTCGGACAAGTCTAAGAAAGAGAATGTAGAAAAAAACACAAGATGTGCAAAACCAGGTACTATATAATACCATCTCTGAAATATTTAAAGGCAAAAAATAATGAACAATATTGGCTAGGGTTGCATTATCTTTAAAGTAAGGAAATGATAAACACCAATTCAGGATACTGTTTCCCTCCGTGTGGAAGGCAGGAGATTAGGCCTAGGAGGAGCCCTCAGTAAGCTACAGCAGTGTCTAGTTCAGGGCTGATGAAGTGGCTAGTAATTGTTTTGTTTTGTTCACTTGCTTCATAATTTATATGTACATTGCATGTGTTCTTTTCCATATATCAAATATGAAACTGTCAATTTAAAAAATCAAGAATGATGTAAGAAAATTGACAGAAGTAGGCTTCAGAAAGTGGGTAATAACAAACTCCTCTGAGCTGGAGGAGCATGTTCTAACCCAATGCAAGAAAGCTAAGAACCTTGAAAAAAGGTTAGACAAATTGCTAAGTATAATAACCAGTTTAGAGAAGAACAAAAATAACCTGATGGAGCTGAAAAACACAGCACGAGAACTTCGTGAAGTATACACAAGAATCAATAGCCAAATTGATCAAGCAGAAGAAAGGATATCAGAGATTGAAGATCAACTTCATGAAATAAAGTGTGAAGACAAGATTAAAGAAAAAATAATGAAAAGAAATGAACAAACCTTCTAAGAAATATGGGACTATGTGAAAAGGCCAAACCTACATTTGATTGTTGTACCTGAGAGTGATGGGTAGAATGGAACCAAGTAGGAAAACATTTCAGGATATTATCCAGGAGAACTTTCCCAAACTAGCAACATTCAAATTCAGGAAATACAGAGAACACCACAAAGACACTCCTCAAGAACAGCAACCCCAAGACACATAATCATCAGGTTCACCAAGGTTGAAATGAAGGAAAAAATGTTAAGGGCAACCAGAGAGAAAGGTCAGGTTACTCACAAAGGGACGCCCACCAGACTAACAGCGAATCTCTTGGCAGAAACCCTAGAAGCCAGAAGAGAGTGGGGGCAATATTCAACATTCTTAAAGAGAAGAATTTTCAACCCAGAATTTCATATTCAGCCAAACTAAGCTTCATAAGTGAAGGAGAAATAAAATCCTTTACAGATAAGCAAATGCTGAGAGACTCTGTCACCACCCTGCCTGCCTTACAAGAGTTCCTGAAGGAAGCACTAAACATGGAAAGGAACAACCGATACTAGCAACTGCAAAAACATACCAAATTGTAAAGACCATTGACACTATGAAGAAACTGTATCACCTAACAGGCAAAATAACCAGCTAGCATCATTATGACCAGATCAAATTCACATATAACAATATTAACCTTAAATATAAAGGGGCTAAATGGCCCAATTAAAAGACACAGGCTGGCAAATTGGATAAAGAGTCAATGCCCATCGGGGTGCTGTGTTCAGGAGACCCATCTCATGTCCAAAGACACCCATAGGCTAAAAATAAAGGTATGAAGGAATAGTTACCAGGCAAATGGAAAGCAAAAAAAGCAGAGGCTGCAATACTAGTCTCTGATGAAACAGACTTTAAACCAACAAAGATCAAAAGAGACAAAGAAGGGCATTACGTAATGGTAAAGGGATCAATTCAACAGGAAGAGCTAACTATCCTAAATATATATGCACCCAATACAGGACCATCCAGATTCATAAAGCAAGTTCTTAGACACCTACAAGAGATTTAGACTCCTACACAATAATAGTGAGAGACATTAACACCCCACTGCCAATATTAGACAGATCATTGAGACAGAAAATTAACAAGGATATTCAGGACTTAAACTCAGCTCTGAACCAAGTGGAACTAATAGACATCTACAGAACTCTCCAACCCAAATCAACAGAATATATGTTCTTCTTAGCACCACATTGCACCTATTCTAAAATTGACCACATAATTGGAAGTAAAACGCTCCTCAGCAAATGCAAAATAGCAGGAATCATAACAAACAGTTCTCAGACCACAGTGCCATCAAATTAGAACTCAGGATTAGGAAACTCACTCAAAACTGCACAGCTACATGGAAACTGAACAACCTGCTCCTGAATGACTACTGGGTAAATAACGAAATGAAAACAGAAATAAAGATGTTCTTTGAAACCAATGAGAATGATGACACAACATACCAGGATCTCTGGGACACATTTAAAGCAGTGTTTAGAGGGAAATTTATAGCACTAAATGCCCACAAGAGAAAACAGAAAATAATCTAAAATCAACACCCAAACATCACAATTAAAAGAACTAGAGAAGCAAGAACAAACAAATTCAAAGGCTAGCAGAAGACGAGAAATAACTCAGATCAGAGCAGAAGTGAAGAAGATTGAGACACAAAATCCTTTCAAAAAAATCAATAAATCCAGGAGTTGGTTTTTTGAAAAGATCAACGAAATAGACAGACCACTAGTCAGACTAATAAAGAAGAAAGGAGAGAAGAATCAAATAGATGAAATAAAAAATGATAAAGGGGATATCACCACCGACCCCACAGAAATAAAACTACCATCAGAGAATACTATAAACACCTCTACACAAATAAACTAGTAAATCTAGAAAAATGGATAAATTCCTGGACATGTACACCCTCCCAAGTCTAAACCAGGAAGAAGCTGAATCCCTGAACAGACCAAAACAAGTTCTGAAATTGAGGCAGTAATTAATAGCCTACCAACCAAAAAAAGTCCAGTACCAGATGGATATGCAGCCAAATTCTACCAGAGGTACAAAGAGAAGCTGGTATCATTCCTCCTGAAAGTATTCTAAACAACAGAAAAAGAGGGAATTCTCCCTAACTCATTTTATGAGGCCAGCATCATCCTGACACCAAAACCGAATCCAGTGGCACATCAAAAAGCTCATCCACTATGATCAAGTCAGCTTCATCCCTGGGATGCAAGGCTGGTTCAACACATGCAAATCAATAAATGTAATCCATCACATAAACAGAACCAATGACAAAAGTCACATGATTATCTCAATAGATGCAGAAAAAGCCTTCGACAAAATTCAACAGCCTTTCATGCTAAAAACTCTCAATAAATTAGCTATTGATGGAATATATCTCAAAATATTAAGAACTATTTATGACAAACCCACAGACAATATCATACTGAATGGGCAAACACTGGAAGCATTCCCTTTGAAAACCGGCACAAGACAAGGATGCCCTCTTTCACTACTCCTATTCAACATATTATTAGAAGTTCTGGCCAGGGTAATTGGGCAAGAGAAAGAAATAAAGGGTATCCAATTGGTAAAAGAGGAAGTCAAATTGTCTCTGTTTGCAGATGACATGATTGTATGTTTAGAAAACCCCATCATCACACCCCAAAATCTCCTTAAGATAATAAGCAACTTCAGCAAAGTCTCAGGATACAAAATCGATGTGCAAATATCACAAGCATTCCTACACACCAATAATAGAGAGCTAAATCATGAGTGAACTCCCATTCACAATTGCTACAAAGAGAATAAATTACTTAGGCATACAACTTACGAGGGATGTGAAGGACCTCTTCAAGGAGAACTGCAAATGACTGCTCAAGGAAATAAGAGAGGACACAAACAAATGGAAAAACATTCCATGCTCAAAGACAGAATCAATCTCGTGAAAATGGCTACACTGCCCAAAGTAATTTATAGATTCAATGCTATCACCATCAAGCTACCACTAACTTTCTTCACAGAATTTAAAAAAAAAAAAAAAAAAAAAAAACTACTTTAAATTTCATATGGAATCAAAAAAGAGCCCGCATAGCCAAGACAATCCTAAGCAAAAAAAGAACAAAGCTGGAGGCATCATGCTACCTGACTTCAAACTATACTACAAGACCACAGTAACCTAAACAGCATGGTACTGACACTAAAACAGATATATAGACCAATGGAACAGAACAGAGGCCTCAGAAATAACACCACACATCTACATGCATCTGATCTTTGACAAACCTGACAAAAACAAGCAATGGGGAAGGGATTCCCTATTTAATAAATGATGTTGGGAAAACTGGTTAGCCATAGGCAGAAAACTAAAACTGGACCCCTTCCTTACAACTTATACAAAAATTATGTCAAGATGGATTAAAGACATAATGGATGGATTAAGACCTAAAACCATAAAAACCCTAGAAGAAAACCTAGGCAATACCATTCAGGACACAGGCATGGGCAAAGACTTCATGACTAAAACACCAAAAGCAATGGCAACAAAAGTCAAAATGGGATCTAATTAAACTAAAGAGCTTCTGCACAGCCAAAGAAAACTATCATCAGAGTGAACAGGCAACCTACAGAATGGGAGAACATTTTTGCAATCTATCCCTCTGACAAAGGGCTAATATCCAGAATCTACAAAGAACTTATACAAATTTACAAGAAAAAAACCAACCCCATCAAAAGGTAGGGGAAGGATATGAACAGACACTTCTCAAAAGAAGATATCTTTGCATCCAACAAACATATGAACAAATGCTCATCATGACTGGTCATTAGAGAAATGCAAATCAAAACCACAGTGAGATACCATCTCACACCTGTTAGAATGGCAATCATTAAAAAGTCAGGAAACAGATGCTGGAGAGGATATGGAGAAATAGGAATGTTTTTACACTGTTGGTGGAAGTGTACGTTAGTTCAACCATTGTGGAAGACAGTGTGGCAATTCCTCAGGGATTTAGAACCAGAAATACCATTTGACCCAGCAATGCCATTTATTAGTATATACCCAAAGGATCATAAATCATTATATTATAAAGACACATGGGGCCAGGTGCGGTGGCTCATGCCTGTAATCCCAGCACTTTGGGAGGCTGAGATGGGTGGATCACGGGATCAGGAGATTGAGACCATCCTAGCTAACATGGTGAAACCCCGTCTCTACTAAAAATACAAAAATAATTAGCCGGGCCTGGTGGCAGGCACTTGTAGTCCCAGCTACTCAGGAAGCTGGGGCAGGAGAATGGCGTGAAGCCAGGAGGCGGAGCTTGCAGTGAGCCGAGATCGCCCCACTGCACTCCAGCCTGGGCAACAGAGCAAGACTCTGTCTCAAAAAAAAAAAAAAAACAAAAAAAACCACATGCACATGTTTGTTTATTGCAGCACTGTTCACAATACCAAAGACTTGAAACCAATCCAAATGCCCATCAATGATAGACTGGATAAAGAAAATATGGCACATATATACCATGGAACACTATGCAGCCATAAAAAAGGATGAGTTCATGTCCTTTGCAAGGACATGGATGAAGCTAGAAACCATCATTCTCAGCAAACTAACACAAGAGCAGAAAAACAAACACCACATGTTCTCACTCATAAGTGAGAGCTGAACAATGAGAACACATGGACACGGGGAAGGGAACATCACACACCAGGGCCTGTTGGAGGGTGGTGTGCTGGGGGAGGGATAGCATTAGAAGAAATACCTAAGGTAGGTGACGAGTTGATGGGTGCAGCAAACCACCATGGCACGTGTATACCTATGTAACAAACATGCACATTCTGCACATGTATCCCAGAACTTAAAGTATAACAAAAAAAATTTTTAATAAAATAAAATCATTTCATTGTTTCAAACTTCTTTTCATGAGGAAGAATTTGATATTTAGAAAAGCCAAATACCATTTGTAGGTACGATGAAGATATCCAAGTTAAGTCAGGCTTGAAGCTTTTCCTCAATTAGCTTAAAATCTAGCAGAAAAATATAACATGTATATTGTATAAATATAAGTATAGCTAACAACAGTATTATTTTTATCTGTTACTTTTAACCTGTATTATCTCATTTAGTTTTCCTTATGACAATTCTAAGAATAAAATAAAATTATAAGATCCATTTTTATATGTATAAAGGAATAAAGATCTGAGAAGCTAAAGATTTACTTGCATGATTCCAAACAATAAAACAGACAAGATTAATCCCATTCTCTCTGTATCTTGTCCTATTTCTACCATATTATGTGACTCATCACCCACCGCCCCAACAATGTCAAGAAATAAATCTCAACAGAGAAACTAAGAATAATCATAGATTAGAAAAAAAGGAATTACAATCAGGTGAAAGGAGTGGTGGACTCACGGAACAGATTACTTAGCTTGGTCTTGAAGATAGGGTAAGATTATGTTTAAATTTTAAACACAATAGAGGATGGAGGATCCTGGGTATTAAAGAAAAAGGTATTGAGATTTTGAAGAAGGATATGGTAAATTTAAACCTGTATTTAATCAAAATTGATATGGCAGCACTATGTAAGATACGAGAGAAGGCATTTGAGGTCAATAGACAAGTTAGGAGACTATTACAATAAGTAGGCAAGGAATAAAAAAAGTATGAATTCAGTTGATGGCAATGAAGATGAATATCTTCATCTAGAACACACCATGGAGCAATGAAGATGGGAAATATCTGAGAGGCATTTTAGAGCTAGAATTGCTCAGATTTGGGGATTTATGGTAGGTGCAGTGGAAACAAGGGAAAGGCTGAAGTTTCAAGGTTGTATGAGTAGACGATTAGGCACATAACAAAAATAGGGGTACAACAGGTGAGTAGGCTTGAGTGGGGAAATTATTTTTCCAGCCTATCACTTCCCAGTTCCTCACAGCTAAACCTACACTTTAGCCAGTCCCAACCCAATCTCCAATCACATTTTTCTTAAAGCAAGATGAAATTACCCAACTTCATCCCCCAACACTTCACCCCTAATCTCATAGGGTTCAGATTATGTCATTATCACCTTTTAGGATTATATTTCCAGCTACCACCTGCCTATCTGTCTCGTTGGACTTTTAAGTGTGGCTACTTTACCTATGACTCCGTTCTGCCTTCTTTTCAGAGGACTCGATGTTTCCACTTAGTTTACCTGAATATTTCCTTACTCTTTGGACAGATAACCTAACCACCCTGCTGAATCCAGTTTTGTCCTTCTGCCTCCAGAGCCAATGCAGGATGTTTCTACCCTGCCAATTTTTACCCACCAATTTGTCACCAAGATGTGTTATGAATGCCAACATTTTTACCAAAATTGTACAGTAAGTTTCAAATAGAAAACATTATCTGGAACAAAGTTCACTTTACCACATCTGATTATAAAACCAGTTTTCTGTATAGAATGCCATAGCATTTCAAATTCTTAGTTTTTATTTATCTGTAACTGAAATATTAAAATTAAATTATTTAAAATTTTTATTAATAGGATCAGTTATTTAATTTCTATAATAAAAATGGACTTTATCGATCATCTTGTTTTTACATTTCTAAGTTGACCAATTGTGACATAACCATCATAATTTTCTTGTATTTTTTTGTGGTCATGACTTCTAAGCCCAATTTTTCTCAGTCAAAATTGATAGGTCTACATTATATCAAGTGTACTTGATTCACTCATTATTTAATTGTCAAAAACAAATGTTAATGTGTGCATTTTCAGCAATAGTCCATTGAAGTTTTATATATTCACGTATTAAGTAAAACATGTTTATTGATTACCTTTTATGTACCAGGCATTATTTTAGATGCTGATAATTTAAAGGTGTGATTTGTTAACTATTACAGTTCTCTCAGAAAATCCTATTTTCCATTTTTGGCCTATTAAGATCCTGATCTAATTTTTATCATTTTAATCATTTAATTAACTGGGTACTAACTGGCATTGAAGAGACAAAGAAAAGATAAGTTTACTGGGTCAAAACATTGAGGTCAAAATAACAACATATATCCCTTGTCCTTACTGGGCAGGTCCAGTTCCAGGTTCAGGCAGTGATTATTTCCCCCATGTTGTGTTACAAGCATACTCCCATTCTTTATCAAACAACAAAGACAATGAACTCAGTCCTTACATCTTGAGTTAAAGGTGCCACAATGGCCCTCAGGTAAAGGTCACTGGAACTTAGGAGAGTACCCAAAACTACAGATAATTCACAAGACATATGAATAGAAGAGCAAGTTGAAATGATAAGTCTAGATGAGATTTCCAAAGGAGAGGTCACAATAAAAGAAAATTAGAGGAAGATCAAGAACCAGTTTTGTGGTCAGACAAGGAAAGAAATGAGGAAGGACTTTTTAAAACTAGAGGGTTTTGAATAATTAGAGAAGATATAATTTTAAAAACAGAGGGAGATAAGACTTCAAGAACTTAAAACGTTAACATTAAAACTATTTGGTTTATAATAAAATAATTGGGGGGATACAGTATGTAAAAAGTATTTTGTAAATAAGTGACAGCCCAGGCACAGACTAGAACACACCATGGAGCAATTTGCAACAATTAAAATTATGCCAAACAAACCACACACGAATTTCTTCATTGTATCAACTGAAACTAGAATGACAGATTCTCTTTATATTTCTGCTAATTCATCCCCACTGCGGATAGCTGAGAAGGCTAACTTCAAAGGAAGTCTGTATCAGTGCCCAACTTTGTCCATTGCTCTGGTACTGCAAAGAAATGAAATTGGCTTATGATTATTTTTTAAAGACAAGGTATAAAAAGGGAGAGGGGAGAATGATAGAGGGAAAAAATGAACATCTGCCTTTGGTAATCGTGTGGTGAAGCACATTATTCTATCTTATTCTAGCGCTATCCCCTAGTATTTCCTCATGAAACTGGAGAACCTGGAACCTATTCCCACGAGATGGTAAAGATGTGCAACAAGGTAAAAAGGTGTGAATTTTTGTGGAGCCACAGTAATCTACTGGAGTTGGATGGAAGTATCAACCAACTGGCCAGCCTCCACCCCAAAACATTATCCAGGAGCTGGAGACTTCAAATAGCATGTATCTGGAGTGAACAATTTCCTGTGGTGAGAGGAGGGAAAGTAACCACTGTGATGCTTCTGAAGACTCACAGGGGTGCAGACAGGCACCCTTAGATACTGTCATGTGCTTCAGGATTTCAGCAGTTCGTCAGTGTCAAAAGAGTCATAGCAGCTGCACAGAGTCAACGAAAGGACAGGAGCCATTCCATTTGGAGATCAGTGGAGACCTCCCCTTGCCTACTGCCCTTGGGCTGTGGTTGCACCCTCATCCGCAGTGCCAGGAACCAAACCAGGCAAAGACACTAGCAATAAGTATCAGCAAAAAGGGAACCTGTTGATGAGATCCTACCCACCATCCATTTAACTTCACTTTCACAGATCACTTACACTTTCCTGACAGGTAAGCACAAACTCATGAACTACAGGAGAAAGAAGAAAGGAGGGAAAAAATCTTCAGAGGGAAAAAAATGTGGAGAGCAAACTTTGAGCAGTATCCAAGACTATAGTGCTTGAATATGACTGCAAAAAAAGAGTCTGAGTTTCAAATTGGAAGAGACCATAATAACTTAAACACTCCTTGTTTTTTTTACTGCTGATACAAAAAAAAATCAAAAACCAAAGAGTACTTACATGGCTATTTTTATTTGTGAAATGTATTTTCATTTTTTGCACAGATCTGATTTATAACTGTTCAAGTTACACCCATTACAAATATTTGATATCATGGAGATGGTATATAACATTGCTAAATGAGAAAAGTAGTTGTAAAGCAGTCTGTATAGCATGTTACCTTTTTAAAAATGATACATAAGCTTTGAAAGAAAATACTGAGCTAAATACTGTCTTATTAAGAATGGCTCTCTCTCTTTGAATGGCAACATTATGGGTGACTTTCCTTTCTTATTTTTCTTAGCTGTATTTCCTATTGTTTTTATTAAGTAGCAGGGTGTTTTTTCTTTTAACTAAGATAAATGTTTGTTTTAAAAAGGAAAAATGGCCAATAGTATTGACAGCTTCAAAGAGAATGATTTCAATGAGGACAAGAACTGTAAAAAATAAAAGGCAATTAGATTTGGGTGGTGGAATACTCATCACCAACCCATAGAAGAATAATTATATGAAACTGACAGGGATGGAGAGTCATTTGTAAAATTCTAATATTCATTTTAAAAATAGTCTTGGTACTATATAGTTACATCTCTATATATACACAGAATAAATGATATGATTCATTTCCTCATTGTACCCTCACTGAGAAAGGAGCAGAATCTTAGATATTTGTCTTGGTTCTGATGGAAGCTGCTAACCTGAATAGAAGCAATGTGTTCACAACACCACACTTTGTAGGTCAACACAAAGATAAATGTAAGTAAAATTACCCCCTCACTTTTCCATGATGTTGCCCTACCGCCAGGCAGTCCTTCCAGGTCAGATGCAGAATTAGGGGCTAATTTAAGACTTCTAGATCACAGTTCACTTAGTTTGCTTTCATTTTTTAAATTTCTGTGAGACTGTCATTATATATGACAGGTTAATGATGATATATTTACTCCTGGATATTCCAGGTTGTAGAATAAAGTTTTATAGACACGTGCACAACACAGTGGGTGGTTGATATCCAAATTAGTTACAGCTGCCACATTTAAATAACAGAAGAAATATAGAATAAGATAATTGTACCTATATTGATAAATATAGTATATCAAGTGATGATAAAAAGAATATAAACCTCATCATGACCTCTCATGTCATTGGATGTTACTATTATTCCACTTTCAGTTTCTATTTCTAACCTTAAAAGGATTGGATGTTACTATTATTCCACAGTTTCTGTTTCGATTTCTAACCATAAAGGATAAATGCAGAGTCCTTGAGGAAAAACAATGGCCTTAATATGAAGAGTTCCTAATGCATAATACAATGTCAGGAAAACAGTGGGTTCTCAATAAATGTTAGTTGATGCTGACAGTACAGTCAAATTTAGATTATGAAATTTTATGAATTTCAATACATGTATATTTCTTTAAAAATACTAAGGATGCAACTGGTCCAAGAAAAAAAAAAAGAGAGACGAATCCTTGTGAGTTTCACATTAAATATTTAGACTCTTCTGACCCAAGGACACCTGCTAAGCCATGATAAGAATAATGCACTCCAGGCTGTTCAAAATTGTTTGACCCTATGAAACATTAAAGCTGTTTTACTCTCAAAGGGCTCTCTTATAAAAGAGGAAAAGTGACCTCATTCTTCTTGCAGAGTAACCAAAAGGAAAGTCTCTTAGATCAGCTTTCTAAACTTAACAGTCTAGTTAGTCTGAAGTGGCAAAATACAATGGTGCCTACGGGACACCCACTATCTTTCTTGAGTGTAAGATGAACAGCTCCTATCTCTGTGCGAGTAACAGGTCACTTGGACAGTGTGAATTAAGAGTTTCCTAAAGGTCCTCCCGTCCAGAAACCTCTTTTCTAGCCTATTGTATAGTACGAGTTCATGGGGTCCTAGGGTTAGAAGAAACCTCAAAGAGCATCCTGCCAAATGACCTCATTTTGTAATTGAGAAGAGATAAACGGACTCACCTTAAATCACTTTAACAAAAGTGAAATGACTAAAACCCAGACCTTTAATTGCCAGGAACCTACTCTTCACATCATTTTGGCTATCCTTCTTTCCTTCTGGCATGATGTTCCCACCTTTAAAATTGCTATGGGGTAAAAAATAAATTCAACGACACTATATCTGCCCCCAAATCATTTCAGAAGCACATTTACATGAATATAATTATATTATTAGCTGTAGCCATTGTGCATCCAAGAGGAAAGCACTCCCGGCTTATTAGCTCTGCTTATGTGTCCTTCCCCATCACTGCAAAGCCACTCCCCTTCCTCCCTTCTGATAGAAATCTTGCCCAAGTTTTAGCCCCCAACTCAATGCTTACATTTTCTAATAGCTCCATGACAGAACATATTCTCCTACCTCTGGACTCCTATAACATCCACATATAAATGTTCACATATTCACTATCTTACTCAACAATATAGAACTTTACTTTGTTATTTGACTGTTTCGTGTTTCTATATCTTGTCTCCAATTAATTTGTGCATTCCCTGATGGCCGGTCCATGGATCTTCTTTTTTTTTTCTTTTCTTTTTTTTTTTTTTTTTTTGAGACAGAGTCTCACTCTGTCACCCAGGCTGGAGTGTAGTGGTGCGATCTCTGGTTACTGCAAGCTCCGCCTCCCAGGTTCACACCATTCTCCTGCCTCAGCTTCCTGAGTAGCTGGGACTACTACAGGCGCCCGCCTCCACGCCCGGCTAATTTTTTTGTATTTTTAGTAGAGACGGGGTCTTCACCACGTTAGCCAGGATGGTTTTGGTGTCCTGACCTCATGATCTGCCCACCTCGGCCTCCCAAAGTGCTGGGATTACAGGCATGAGCCACCACGCCCGGCCATGTATCTTATTTCGCCAGTGTCCCCCATAGAATCTCATGTCTACTTTTATTTTTTAAATTATTTCTTCAGTCATTACCTATTTTTAATAAATTTTATTTTGTATATTTACAGTATACAATATGATGTTATGAAACACATTTAGATATGTAAGTAAAATGTTCACGTATGTCTACTCTTAAAATAAATTGATACATTTAACATTGTCTCTTTCCAAACAGAATTTAAAGCAGTAATAATATCTGTTGATATTATTCTTCTGAATTCAAATGTGAATTCAGAAGAATGCATTTCTGAGGAGGAAGAAAAATATCAAGAGCAGCAGACAAGGCAGACATACCTGACAAGGTGCACCACATCGGCCCCAGGCCTTCACCTACTGCACAGCTGAGCGAAGCCTACTGTCACATCCCACAACAGGCAAGTTTTCCCTGAAACCCTTTCATGTTTTATTTCACATTAGATGACACCATACAATCTCCCATCATGACATTTCAGAAACCAGTTGTTCCAAGGTATTAAAAGCCGACTCATCACAACTCATTTGAACTGTTTGGATATACAAGGTAATGGAGGTTCCAAGGGCAAGCTCTCTATATTTGCATCTTAGAAAAAACAAATCACCCTGATCTGTGATTTGGTACTTAAAACTCTAATCATGCGTTGGGCTTATTTGCATCACATTGTTTCAGATACATATAGTGTCACTGAGGTATAGTAAACAGGATATATTCAAGAAATTCCAAAATTCCCATTTTTATTGTTAATTGCTATGAAATTATGATACACCTGTATTATTTACTTAATAAACCTGTGTTCCTATTTAAAAGGAAAGTCTTATTCCCATGAAGGCAAACTAAATAAGCATTTATAAAGAAACTTATTTTCTTACAAAATAATTACAATTAATTGAAATCACTGAAATATTAAAGTATTTGGTTGTCTGCTTATTTACTGTCACTTTTTTCCTTATACACATTAAATTTTTCTTCAAACTTTGAATTCTACCTGGTTAAGTAGCTCATAATTCTGAATGACATTTGCTGACTTTTAATTAGAACCTATTACGATATTAGTGTTATTTTTCTCAGAATTTATAAATATACCATATATATCCATCAAAATGCACAAAATGTTGAATTTTAAAAATAGTATGGCTTGTGATGCAATGTTAATTAAAATCACAGACTATTCTGTGATAAAAGAAACTATTTTATCCATATCATAGCTCTTTTAACAGCTTGTAAATTTCTGAAATTATAATACTATTTCCCTAGATCATGTCAACATGAAGATATAATTAAGTCCCAATGACAATAACAGAATGGCCACTACTTGAATTTCTACCCCACTCAAATTCATGAAGGTTTGCCAGGATAAATATTCCTCGTCATCATGGTATCCCACATTAATCCAATCCGAAGTACACTCTGCCTGGAAGCAAGCCACAGTGCGGAATCTTATCCAAATAAATAAGAGTCTGGCAACTTAAAAACAATTAAAGCAATTTAGATCTTCATTGCAGCCTCTCAGAAATATTCGTGAAATACAGAAAACAAAATATGCTTTCTCCATCTCTCCCTCAACTTTCCCAAACATGGCAGCTGCGCTCCTGTATCTCTCATGGCTCTTTCCACACCAGCTTGCCTCTCCTTTCTCCCCAGCTCAGCCTAGCAAGGTCCTTCATGGTTAGATCAAGTTAGACTCCCAGGCACTCATCTCATCAATATGTTCTCAAGTTCTGTTCAACAAAGGAAGGCTAGAGATCTGACCTAGTTCTATAATCTTCCTGACAGACAATAGAAACCAATCACTCTCTCCTCCCCTGCCCATGTACATGTGGCTCCCTGATCCAAATACTAATTTGAAACTGAATTGGTGATGCTCCTAATTCATTTCATGGACGCACACCTGCTTCGCAGCTCCATGCTTCAACAGTTACTTCACATCACCAGTGGAATGAGGCTATAAAGCAGAATCCTGTTTGCTCCCATGATTCTACAAATATTTGAAATGCTAATATTCGTTATCTCACTGCCTTCTTTCCAAAGAGCACCAGCACAAGAGTAAAGGAAGTGGGGGAAACAGTTTAAAAAAAAAAATCTAGGTCAGAAGATGATATTGAGCAGCCCACAACCTTCTGTTCTCATATTGACCCTTCAATCCTGGACCAATTATTTTCTACAAAGCTTCTAAACAAAGAGCCAGAAACATGTATGACAGGACTTTAAATGTATTTAATTTTTGACCTACTAATTAAACATACTGACTGTGGTTTATACACAAAGATTTTTATAACGTCTTTATTTTTTATAGTAAAATGTTGAAACAGCCAAAATATCATACAATAGGAAAATGTTTAATTATGGCACATACATTCAATGAAATATTATATAGTAATATTCAAAGAGATTGATCAAATAATTAGATAGGGAAATGCTCTTCTCTCAACCAAGTTGGATATATATGATATAAAACAGAAATCCTCTTCTTCAAGTGAATCCATATTTGATTAGTAAATAAAAATAATTGTTAGGGGAAGATTAATAAAAATTAGTGTACATACATATAATATATAATAATACACATAACATATAATTATAATCTAAAATAAAAATTATATTCTTTCACCAAACTTTGAATATAGAACAAGTCCATTGACAAGAGTTCTGCATTTCTGCAAAAATCATACCCACAATGCTGAAGAATGTTAAGTAGGATTCTGTTAACATTTTTAAAAGATCTCTCTTATTGCTTTATGGAGAATTCATGGCAGCAAGGCAAGAGTGAAAGCAGAGAAATAAGATAGGAGAAGATTCTGATAAGTCAAGAAAGACAAAAAGGAGGCTTGGACAGGGGTTTTAGCAGTGTGGGTAGAGAGAAATAGCTGAATTGAAATAGATTTTTAGAGTAAGTAGATGTCAACAAGATTTTTAAGTCAGTAAATATGGGGGAGGAGAAGTGACTCCTAGGCCTCAGAAACTGGGGAAGTATAGAAACAGTAACTGAAAAGAAACAAACTAGGGAAAAGCAGGAAGGCTAGCAAAGAGTCAAGCTGTTTTGGACGTACCACACTTGAGGTACCTATGAGACATTAAAGTAAAATCAAATGGACAGTTGACTATACAACTCTGAAACTCAAGGGAGAAACTGAAGCGGGTGTTATAAATTTATGAGTCATCAGCCTATACATTTAATTTAATGACTAGCGATTGAATGAAATTATCCAGAGGGAATATGTAGAAAAACAGAAAGACAAATAAATTAGAAAATGGAGAAGTCAGTAAAGATGGTAACCAATGAGACAAAGAAACTTGGCTTTTCCAGGGTTCCAGAAGCAGATGAGGAGTCATGCGGAGAGGCTGAATGAGATGAAGACAAATAGCTGACACTAATTTTGACAAGCTGGAGGATAGGAGTGGGCATGATGAGAGTAGTTTCAGTGGAGGGTTGGGGAGAAAATACTAATTAAAATACATTTTTGAAAAAAACAATGTAAGGAGAAGAAATGGACACAGCAAATATGGCAACATTTTCAAGGAATTTTACCATGAAGGGTAGCAGAGCAATGGAGTGGTAGAAAGGGGCAAAATAAAGTCAAAGAAGGGTTTTTCCTAAAATGATGAAGATCTATTACACCGAGGGAGCGATCGGTAGAGAAGGAAAAATTCTTCTCTACCGATCGCTCCCCTGATGTAATAGATCTTCATCATTTTCATTATTCATCTACCAATTGATAGAGAAGGATGAAGCCGATGAGTGATGGGATATTGCAGTGGCAGAGAATCCAAGTGAATAAGTGGGAATGGAAGACCCAGTGCACAGTGAACTGTTGGCCATGGGGAGAAGCTAGGACAGTTCATCTTCAGAAACTGGAGGGAAAGCAGAGTACAGGAATATAGATGTAGACAGATTTGGTGATGGGAAGTGGAAGCAGTTCCTATCTGAGTCAGTTCCTCCGACATCGGCTGGAAATAAGGCTGAGATACAAAGTATTGGAAGTTTTTAAAAGAGAAATCATAAAATGGTTGCCTCAGAGAGAGGGAAAATAAATTTACTAGAGAAATATATTTGGACTGCTTAGCAGAGCTGAGTGCTCACTTGAGATTTTTGGTAATAAATTTAATCAGACCTGTAAATATAGTTGGGTATTTCTTTTCAGCCACATTCAGCTATTTGATTCTAGCCATAAGACAAAGCAGAGTTATATTTAACTAGAATAGAGTTTTGTCAGGTAAGAGAAAAGCTGGGGAGTTAAGGATGTATCCTAGGCAGTGACTAAAAGCTATTGACTCGAAGCTAGAAAAGGAGGGAAGTGAGGACACAGGTGGGTGATGGTGGGAAGAAATGAATAGTGAAAAGGTGGTGAGGGGAGGGGCAATGGATTGAAGGTCCTGGTATCATCAAGAACAGTTGAAGTGGGAGTACTAGGGAAAGTGAGCTAGAAAGACAGGAAGTGATGGTTTCACACGAATGCTTGAAACTAATATTTTGATGGTGAGATCACTATTACCAGAGACAGGTTTTTAGGGTTCTTCAGAGAAACATAACCATTAGAGACATGATGATGATGATGATGATGATGATGATGATGATGATGATGAAGAAGATAGATAGATGGATAGATGAATGGATGGATGGATGGATAGATAGATAGATAGATAGATAGATAGATAGACAGATAGATAGATATAGACAGAGAGCTAGATAGAGATTTAGCCTGGGAATTAGCTCATGTGATTATGGAGGCTGAGAAGTTTCATTGTCTGGAGAATGAGGAAAAGAGGTGGTGTAATTCAGTCCAAGAATCAGGGGGAAAGGCCACTGGTGTAAGTCCCAGGGTCCAAAAGCTGGAGAACCAGGAACTCCAATGTCTGAGGACAAGAGAAAAATGAATAACCTAGCTCAAGAAAGAGAGAATTTGTCCTTATTCTGCCTTTTGTTGTAATTGAGTCCTCTAATAGCTCAATTGCCCTGGTAAGGGCAATTTTCTTTATTCCGTCCACCAATTCAAATACCAATCTCTTCCTGAAACACCCTCCAGACACACTTACACATATGTTCACCAGCTCTCTGGGCATCCCTAGGTCCATCAAGTACGACCCTGCAAGTGAGTGATAAGGAAGACAAGATCATTGGAAACGAGAGTCAAGGCACTGACTGGCTGGGATATGAGTGGATTGTCCAAATGGTTATCATTAAATTGATGCAGAAATTACAGTATAGATTAGGATAGCCAGGTACTAAGCCCTCAGTAAATGAGATACTTGTCATGTTGTATTGAAGTAACTAGTTTACATGATAAACTCTACAACTGAACTATGAGCTTGTCAAGAATAGGATCCATACACTTTTATATTTCCTAGGAGAATGTCCAGTACATAATAACCATTTAATAAATGTTTTCTAAAGCCCCCTTGTCCCAAGATAAATTCATGAAGGAGGACAGACATGAAAAGTGGAAAAGTAAACCACAACTTGGGGATAAAAAGCCAAGACACATGGATGCCTCAGAAAGGCTTAAAAGTTTGGTGTTGTTTTCAACAAAAAGTATTTGAATACCAACAAAAAGTATTTGAATCAAAATACCACATTTTGAGGACAAGATATTGCAGCCACCATGATTCTCCTCTGCTTTCTTTTGAAAACATGGTCAGCTTCTTCTACTGTTTCTAGTAATTCAACATTGGTTCCAAATTTCCTTATCCCACACACAAAATATTAAGTTCTTATGTTAAACAAACCTTCTTTTCTTATAGAATAATTTAGCTTGATTATTCTAATATGCCTTTTACAATCTCACATCCTAAACAGCTTGTAAAAATATTCCTTCTAACCCAACAGAGCACATGCCCTTATATGTATAGTGATGTTTCAGAATCTCTCATAGATCTTGATTCAAATCTGTCCCCTTGTTTGGGACCAGGAGAACCAGAGCAAGATTAAGGGGAAAGTTAGGCCAATAGCTACATGAGCATCAGGTCTATAAAAGTGCTAACATATAACTTGAATAAATGGTTTTAAATTCATCCTCTATTGCAGACATGCAGCACCCTCAGGTAAACAACCCTCTCTGCTGCAGACCTAGCTTCTATTGAGTATTCTTAATGAACATTTGCAATGAAGGCAGATGAAAGTCAGTTGCAATCAGCTGAATTTCCAAAAATTGAATGATGCAGGATGATTGGAGTGCAATTTATTTTACTGCCTAAATTTTGAATTCATTGCCTCCTAACAAGTTGTCTGACTTGGCATACATGGAAGAAAGCTAAAGAAAAAACAGCAGTTTACTAATAATATCTAACTTGAAGTTAAATGACTTGCCTTAGGTCACACAGTTAGTAAGTGACACAGCTGGTATTTAAACCTAGGCAATCTGGCTCAGAGCCTGCATTCTTACCCATTACATTATTTTTGTGTCTTTTTTAAAAAAATTGACCCTGGTTTGGCATGCAAAAATAAAACACTGAGTAACTCTCTCTTTGCACAATTTGTTCCAATAGATGTTCAGTTTCTCTCCACCTCCACTAAATAAATGCCAAACAAGTATTTAAAGAACATTGGGGTTTTTTTGTGTTTTTTTGTTTGTTTGTTTGTTTTTATTTGAGATGGAGTTTCATTCTGTTGCCCAGGCTGGAGTACAGTGGCACAATCTCAGCTCGCTGCAACCTCCGCCTCCCAGGTTCAAGCGATTCTCCTGCCTCAGTCTCCTGAGTAGCTGGGATTACAGGCGCACACCACCACACCCAGTGAATTTTTGTATTTTTAGTAGAGACAGGTTTCACCATGTTGGTCAGGCTGGTCTCAAACTCCTGACCTCGTGATCCGCCCACCTCAGCCTTCCAAAGTGCTGGGATTATAGGCATGAGACACCTCGCCTGGCCAAGAACATTGGTTTTAATAGGTGGCAAATCATTAGCCTCCCTCAATTAGACACACGTTCTCGATCTACTCCTAGGTAGTAGACTGCATTGTTGTTCTCTATGTTACACTTTTCCTGGAATCTACCCTTTGCTGTATGACTTTGCAGTTCCTCCTACAAGGCAAAAGGTTTACTTCCCAATGTTTCACTTGGGGCTAGGTCTTGTGGCTTTTGAACCAATGGAATATTACCAAGCAAAGCTTGAGATGCAGTTATGTAACTGGGTTTGTTCTCTTATGCTCTGCTATGAACATGCAAAGAACATCCCCTGAGTAACTCACTATTCCCAGAATGAGAGACACCTGGAGCAAACCTAAACCTCGCCTCCAGCAATTTGCTAAGCTCAACTGCCATCAGCTTGGCTCCAGTCAAATCTCAGATACAGTAGAAAAAGGGAATTGTTTATTGTTGCTGGTCATTGAATTTCACAGTAGTTTCTAATCAGCATCAATTCTGCCAAAGTTAGCTGATACAGTCTGCTTAGGACCCGTAAAGTCTTGGTCTGAGACTCTGAGATTCTACTCTGAATCTTCTACTCTGAGATTCCAGCTCAAGCCTGATAAAGTGCCTAGGAAAGACTAACCACAAACATTCTAAAGAGAAAAATCTTTTCATTGTCCTTTGAGAGTCAAAAGGATTCTCTTTTTTACAGTTTATACAAAACTCTACTTTCTTCTTGTGAACAATCAGAAAAGAAAATACAAAGAGGAAAATATAAGAAGGAAGTTGAGGGGGCTTTTATGCATTGTTTTCTCCCGTTTTAAGTATTTGCTATACTTTCTTCTTGGTAGCACAAAGAAGGAAGAAAAAATGAAAGGGAAAAACCCTTGAGAAATGAAATTGTTCCCCTTATTTCAGGAGTGGTAGTTTAAAAATATGTGAAACTACATACAAGGCCAGAGAAGCAGGAAACCAATTCATAGAACCAGTAGAAGACAAGAAAGGGAGGAGAGTAAGCCATGCATCACTTAAACAAGCTTCCAGGCAGACACACCTACTTGAACCAGAGAAGTTTCTATTCGCAAGTGAGGGAAATTGTTAAAGAGCTCTTACTCTAGTGTACTAGCGTGTCTAAGTTGATAGCTGGTATCTTTCTGAAGTGGAATTCTGAAAGCATTTTCTTGTAGGAATAATTGTCTCACATTGTGATTAATTTTATAGTGTGTTACATTTAGTCTTTCATTCCATAATTTTTTCTTAGTACTTACTCTGTAACCAGGCATTTTGTTGTGGTAAGTGATAAAGGTAATGACCTGAAAACTGCCAAAGGAACCTCAACAACAAGTATAGCATTGTTTAAGGGAAATTTCAAACAACTGGCTTACAAATCACCTTTCAGAATATGATCTCTCTATAAATTGGGAACAGTGTCGTTCTGTACTTTCGTCCACTAAGCACATCAGAGAGGCTCAAGAAACTTGAGGATTAAAACTAGATGTGCTGGCTAATTTTTAAAAGGAAACTGCAATGAGATTGCTACATGGAATTAGTAGGTCAAAATTGTAGTCTATATGATTCAGTTGGTCAGGAATGGCTTCATTTCAACTGGCTGGTATTACAACAAATACAGCCAGTAGCTTTAATAGGTACTTAGCTGAAAAGAAGATAGTTTACTGCCTGCTGTTCTAGACACCTTATGACAATTCAGGAAAATGCACTTAAACTACAGCTCCATCTTCAATTAAACACCATCTATCTTAAAAACAATTTTCAGAAATACATCAAGTACATTTTAGATTTTTTTAAAAGGACCAATTTATACCACAGAAGTGTGGAAAGCTAGGCTGAAAAGCCATATAGAGAAAAAGATTTCCAAATGCCTAACAGCTTATTGAACTGGAAGGATTCTACTGGGATAGAGTAAGAGACTTTACTGTCATGCCCATAAATCCTGTCCAAGGATGGAGCCTATCTTATTAGATCAAAGTGTGAATTAATTGACTCTTTCCACATAACAGGATCTATTTCAGAGCTTGAACACCAGTTTATGTGAAAATGAGAGAGAATAGCAGAGTAAGGTGTAAAGGACCTAAAAGCAGTAATAGTATTCATACCAACTGAGTTACAGCAAATTAAACACAAGATGGTGCATCTCAGTTTTGAAACTGACAATGCTGAAGATGTCATAAAGAAGGGGTCTGAAACACAGTAAGTGCAGTTTTGAGAGAGAAGGTGATTATGACATTTTTGAGATTTAAAAGCAAAGAGCAATAGAAGTGGATTAATGAACACTCATGATACCTAGCACCAAGATTTTAAGAATCAGGCATGACTGGGAAGGGTAGGGAGAAGGAAAGAATAGAGAGAGGTTAGTCAACGAGCACAAAATTATAGCTAGATAGGAGGAATGAATTCTAATGTTCTATAGCACTGTACAGTGACTACAATAAACAATAATTTATTGTATATTTTCAAATAGCTAGAAGAGAAGATTTTTAATGTTCCCAGCACAAAGAAATGATGAATGCTTAAGGTGATGGATATGCTGCTTACCTTGATTTGATCATTATACATTGTATAGATGTATCAAAATATCATACTGTAACCCCATAAATAGGTACAATTATTATGTCAATTAAAATAATTTATAAAAATAATTAGGCATAATACAAAGTTTGAAAAACATTATGTTCCATTAAAATATTATTGACATCAATACACCTTTAACTATCCATCTCTATTACTGCATGTATAAATGTCCTCATAAAGACACTAAGACAAAGGTGGATGATCCCACCCTGTTACTCTTATCCATTCAGCTAGGTTTTATTTAAATAACAAATGATGTAACTATGATGGATATATAGGATTCCCATGCAAATGGACCACTAAAATAAATCTTTCCATTCTTTATAAAAAAAAGTTTGTTAATGACAAAAGAGGCCTATCTAAATCCCAAATGTCATTGGTCTCCTACTGGTGACTTTGCCATATCGGTGTTAGATTATAATTACTTAACAGGAAAAAAAAAAAAAATGCCTTTATAAACTTTTTTGAACAAACACAAACTTCTGATTAAAAATTAGCTTTCTTATATTCTTTATTTGAGAGACATGTAAAAAGGCACCAACATGGCACAAGTATACATATGTAACAAACCTGCACATTATGCACATGTACCCTAGAACTTAATGTATAATAATAATAAAATTTAAAAAATAAATAAAAAATAAAAAAATTAAAAAAAAAAAAAGGATGATGCAAACCTACACAACATTTTAGGTATCAAAAAACTAACTGGGATTTGGATAACTTTTAATCTTTCCATTTGCAAACAGATACCCCCAAATGTGTAAAAGATATTATTGCCAATTCAAACAGGGCTGGTTTCTGTACTTATAAATGGATATGTGTAGCCAAATGGACATTTGAGAAATTATTTACTTGAACCATAGAGAAGACTATGATTGACTCTTTTGTCTCCATGCAGAAGAGGTTAAATTTATAAATTTCATGCAGACAAAAGTTAGTATAATTTGTGCAGAAAAATAAATAGGTTGAGATTTATAATACTAAATAAAACAAGTGCACATAAGTCATGATTTAATTCAGTATTATTTATTCATTGAATTCTACAAATATTGGATAAAACCTCACCATGTGCCCAACACTGTACTGCAGATTTAGAGTCAGTGAATTTTGAAATTGTTTCTTGGGTTAAGAATGGTCATTCCAACAGTTTGTGATTACATATGATTTTAGGTTGTCTGAATTCTAATTGCCATTTTTTCCATTACCTATCATGTGACCTGAAACAAATAAATAACTTTACCACAGTGGTGAAAAACGGGAGTTTAGAGCACATGATCTCAAAGGTCTTTTTCAGAACAATATCATGTGCATCAATGAATCAAGGATGAATACATTAAAAATCAAGTTACAAGAATAATTACAGTGCTGAAGTTCATTTTTGTATATAAAATATAAAAAATACAAATTTAGTAATATGGTAACAAAGTTGATAAGTGGTAGAAAATCATGTCCAACACATACCACATCTGAAAACTACATCCCTTTGTATATGAAGTAAAATATCCTTTATTTACAAAAGAAAACACATTTGAGAAGATGGTAAGAAACAGCCACCATTGAGCCAGAGCCTTCCAAAAGTAGACCTCCGGAGAAACATTCCAGAGGCAGCTCTTCTCTCCACAACAGCAGCCACAACAGGATGTTCTTCAAAGCCCTAGAAAAATAAGACCGATGGTGCATGTATGTGTGTGCGTGTGTGTGTTCTTTTCTCCATGAAGCTGGTTCAATTTCAGAATTTCCTTAGAATTCAGGTGAGATTCTGAACTTAACTCCTCTTCAAGGGAACCAAGCTGTGTCTGAAACAACTCTAGAATTCTGAAGGCAAAAGTTGCCTTCCATGTCAAGTGCAAAGAATCACCTCGCTTCCAATTAGAGCTCTGTTCCTTAGTGCTGTGCCAATCAATTGAATGCTTTGCTCTCCTTTTTATAATAAATAAAAATTTAATAAAATATTCTCCCAAAGAGTCTGCTGTATCTCCTTTTGTGGAGGTCACAAAAATTCCCCAGAAACATTTAAAAAGTATCTCCACTTTATGTCACCGTAAGACTTATAACAATATTCCCATCAAAGCCAAAATACGCTATGAAATAAAGCATTTTAAATGAAATCTCTTTAAAGTCTTGAGTTGCCTGTATTTGTTATTCTAAGAGTAGCTGTAGGAATAGTGACATTAATTATTGAACTGAAAGTAGATGAATACATTCTGTGTGGTGTTCAAAAGCACTCTGGGAGCAGAGTCACAATCCGGAATCCCTTCTGAGCACCTGCACCTGCTTTCCAAGGCGCTTTTACTGTCCTTGAAGCACCACCTGACACCAACAAAGTCCCTCTTTTTAAACCGGAGACTTGACTTAAACGAGAAATGAAAAATCCACATGCTGCCTAACTTTATTTACCATGGCAGTTATTAAGTCAATAACTTATCCTCACATAATTACTTTTGTGTTTCCAGGTGTCATATGCAGAGAAATCCCGGTTCTTTCTCAAATGCATTACTGAAAAGTCTCTTTTGTTCTCTTTCCAGCAAATAGGCACTTCTGTATAGTTTTCTCTTGTTTTGTGTGGGAGTCTCTGAAAACACTGCAGTCAGAAATGAAGACAATAATGCTGCCATTTTCTCTGTGGCAGAAGTCGAACTTAAAAACGTTTTAAGTCTCTCTAAGAAAGAGAAGGGCTTAAAGAAATTAGATGAAGGATGACAAAATTTCAGTAAGTGAAAATAGACTGGTATAAACAGGCTTAAATTTTAATTGAAGTGATTTGGATTGGGGATTTGAATTTCATGACATAATAGTTACGAAAACTGGGAAAACTTATCAACAAAGTAATTTAATTGTTTTATTTTAGAGAGCTTCTGAGTTGGAATAAAGATGGAACAGAATATTTCAAGGCCTCTCGAGTGTTATGATTTTGTGCTTTTTCTTCATTGTTTGAATCTCCAATTAGATTTAATTTGTGTTACAAAATAAACTATCCTAAACCTTTTTGCAAATGAATTTCATTTCTGAATCACTATAAATGACAAAGAGATTCTTAGTATTTACATATGGTGCTTATCAGTTATAAGTAGCAGATTACTACTTGTAATGCTAAAATCAGGTAGCAGATTACCACTTGATACATTACAAAGTTGGCCTTCCGCACCCTCATAGCTTCCTGTTCTGTTTATTTTTCCTCCTTTAGGGGAAAAATTCCAACTTTTTAAATATCCCAAATCTTCATGTTTTCTTTTGCTTCATCTTGATTACAGAATCAATGTAAATTATTGATAGCACCTTAAGACAGCATTGTCCAAAATATGCTGAAGAGAACATTAGGTCCTTGGTAAATTAATGGGACTTATTTGAAAAAAAGTCAAATATATTTCAAGAAATGTGGTAAATGTTATTTTTGGCACTTGGAGCTTTAATATGCTAATGTGTATTATGACTCACCAGGAGAGAGCTATAGTAGATAATATTTCCAAAATTATTTGGACATAGAATCTTTTTGTTTTTTTCTTCATGGAACAACTCAGGTGGACTTCAAGTTCTATGAAAGGCATTCTGAGAAACCCCAGGGAAAAGAAGGATGTTAAGTTTCTGAGGAGTCTTCCACCCAGGGGTTTTGCCAGCTCCTGTAACTGTTAAGCCTGGCACTGTGGCCATGCATCCAGAAGTCCTTAACTCTAGCTCCTAAATTCATTCTCCATACACATGTTACATTGACCTGTAAGGCTGACGGAATAGAAAAAAGAGATATTTGCATTCAAAACACAACTGTTCTGAATAAGATATAGTCTAGAATAAATAGACTAGCTGGATTTTAATTTTATATGCATTGCTTGCATGGAGCTCTAAACACACTTTACTGCTATCTTTCTATATTAAAAATTAATTTTACTCAATATAATTTAATGAATTCAAGAATTATTTGTTTAATGCTTACTATAAGCCAAGAATTATTCAAGAAAGTCAATAAATATTTGATAATATTATTAAGTATAATATTCAGTGATAGAAACTATTTTACAGGCACAATACAAACATTTTACTAAAAACTAACCAAAGAGGACCTTGTTAAATCAACATCTAAAACAAATCGACTATGGACTACCTTTTTTAAAGAACTGAAATGAGATTTTTATTTTGCTTTTGACTTAATTCCATGAAAGATGACAACTTTTTGTTAGGTACTAATTCTTTCATGTGTATTTGCATTCTTTAATGTTCATTCATATATATTTTTTCTTATCAAATGACCAACCTGTTCATCAATACAGTACTTATAAAGCCTGACTCTCCTAGAGCACAACATCTCCAAAAATAATTCATACTTTAAAAAGTACTCAAGTTCTTTCAGACCAAAAAAATCTACTGCATCCTGAAAGCAATATATAGAATATGAACAAAATGGTTCTAGAATATTTTACACTAAGCCTATTCAACAGTGGACAAAGCCCAGCATCATTAGCAAATTACAGCTTCACTATATTAATTAGCCTAAGGAAATTGCTATAGCCTCCAGCTGTGCCTAATTTATAATCAGAAAGATGCTAATAACTTCCCTGTTTGCATACATGATGCTTTGCTAAACATTAAAAAAAAAAAGCCTTAATTTTCAGAGTCTAAAGAAATGCAATCTTCTGTGGTACTTGTGATGTAAAGCATTGAATCAATGCAGAAAACCCAGCAGTTATAAATTAAAAGAGCGCAGGTAAGGCACAGGAAGGGTGTGTCAAGTTGAAGACTTCGGGCGGTTATTATCATATAGATTGGTCTTAAAGTCAAGTAAAAAAATTGCCAAGGAAGGATGCAATTTCCACCAGGAGGACAGAGTAATATGAGAGGACTAAATTATCTAGAAGATTCAGTTATATTACTATAGTTCTGTTGCTAAATCTACCAAACAGAATTTGAGGTCTTTTATGCTAGGACTGTGATGCAGTACTTGGTAAATTAAATGTTATTAAATTTCAAATGCATCATTTTCATCCAACTGCATTTGTAAGATTTTAATAAGTTATGCATATGTTAGATACATAAAAATGTGTGGGTAACATTCACACTGGAAGCACTGCTCTGGTAAACACATTTGATTCTACTTTTATAACTGAAAAGACTCCACTGGATCACTAATGTTTTGAACCAAAGAAGCATATTTCATCTACAGAATTCTGTATTTTTTAAACATTATCATTAATCCTCAGAAAAAACCTGTCACTGCAGGGAGGTCTGGGACTAGGTGTTCTTCTCCTAACCAGGAGGAAATCTTTAGACACAGCATCTAGAATCAAAGACTTAAATCTCAGAAAATCCTAAAATACCAGCAGCAGCTCTAAAGTTTTAACACACTCAAGACTTTCAAGTCAAAGAAATCCCAGAGTACACCTGAACTTCGAGTGGAAAGAAACTGTGCACCTGAGAGGGGTGTAATATAAATTCTCACACATGAGATTTTACCCTTCTATTATATCAAGCCAAGAAATATGGGTTACGATAGTCCCAAGAGATGTCAGAAAGCACGAATTGCGAAGGGACTTTAGATCTGTACACTCGTATGTTCTTTTAAGTTGGACTTTTTCTTTCACACTAGTGATTTATTTTTAAAATAACCTAATCCCCATTAAGTGTGGGAATATTTGTAGTAAGTCAAGTGTTCCAGCTGAGAGCTCTTTGATTAACTCTCCTTTTCAGTTTATCCAGTCTGTGAAAGGACCACAATATTTGAATGACAGTCACAGGTGAGAAGGAAGAAAATACACTGCTCAGAAATGTGGGTCAATATATTTCCTTATTGCTTAGAAGCTACTGGTGTGAAGGCATTTTTGGAGAAAATGTTTCTAAGGCTGTGCTGTGATAATAGTCATATTTCTTCTTTACTTATAGCTAAAGGAGAAAATTCTAGATATGATTGTGTGCCAGGAGCTGGAAGACGGTGGTGGAAAGAGCAAAAGCTTTCTCTGTCCACAAAAATCTCATAGTTAGGACATGCTGATTTCATATTTTACAGCTTTGACTCAGTGATTTGAGTATTTCTTGCTTTGATTTTATTTTCCAATATGCTAACATACTCATTTTTGTGATAAAAAATGTAATCTTGACTATTGGAGATGTTAAGATTGGAGAATCACTTTTGATTAGTTGATTCATTTATTTATTCATGCATTTGTTCATTCAGCAGATGTGTTTTGAGTAGTTCTATGTGCTGGTCAATGTGTTAGATGTTAGCAATACAGTTAACAAAACAGAGTCCTCATCCTCAGAGATTCCAAGAGGTGGCAATAGTCATTTATATACTCAAGAAAGTATTTACTAAGGTCCTAATATGGGTCAGGCATTATGCCTAATTTGGGGATATAGTGGTGAACATGACAAATGAAATCCCTGCTATGATCTGAATGTTTATGTACCCCCAAAATTCATATGTTAAAATCCTAACCTCCACGTTAGTGGTGGGGACTTTAGGAGATGACAGGCTGTCATGCGTGCCATTAGCACCCTTATAAAATGGGCTTGAAGAAGATATTTTTGCCCCTTCTACCATGTGAAGACACAGGGAAAAGGCACCATTCTATAAATCAGGAAGTGGAACCTCAGCAGACACTGAATCTGCTGGTGCCTTGATCATAAACTTCCAGCCTTCAAAGCTGTGACAAGTAAGTTTCCGTTGTTTATAAGCCACTCAGTCGGTGGCATTTTGTTATAGAAGCCCCAGTGGACTAAGACAATTCCAGACCTGATGAAGTTCACATTAGTGTGCAGAGATAAGTAAATGAGTAATTGAGATGACAAGGTAGACAGTAACTCAGGATGTGGAGTGGACAGAGATGTTTTCTGAGCTAAGACTGAATGATTAAAATGAGTTGAATCTGCCACACAAAAAGGAAGAGAAAACTATATTCCAGACATAGAGCAGGGCAAGATCAAAGGCCCTGGTGCAATGTCCAAAAGGCAGTGTGGCTTGAGTCCTGAACAAGAAGGAATGCGGCATGAAGCATGGGTGAGAGTTGGGCAGGGACTACATAATGCAAAGCCTGCTGGACCACAGGAAAGAGTTTGGGTGTTATTCAAAGTGAAAATTGAGAATGGAAGTTCATTCCTGATTTGGCTCTCTGCTTGTCTGTTACTGGTGTATAAGAATGCTTGTGATTTTTGCACATTAATTTTGTATCCTGAGACTTTGCTGAAGTTGCTTATCAGCTTAAGGAGATTTTGGGCTGAGACGATGGGGTTTTCTAAATATACAATCATGTCATCTGCAAACAGGGACAATTTGACTTCTTCTTTTCCTAACTGGATACCCTTGATTTCTTTCTCTTGCCTGATTGCCCTAGCCAGAACTTCCAAGACTGTGTTGAATAGGAGTGGTGAGAGAGGGCATCCCTGTCTTGTGCCAGTTTTCAAAGGGAATTTTTCCAGTTTTTGCCCATTCAGAATGATATTAGCTGTGGGTTTGTCATAAATAGCTCTTATTATTTTGAGGTACGTTCCATCAATACCGAATTTATTGAGCGTTTTTAGCATGAAGGGCTGTTGAATTTTGTCAAAAGCCTTTTCTGCATCTATTGACATAATCATGTGGTTCTTGTCTTTGGTTCTGTTTATATGCTGGATTACGTTTATTGATTTGCGAATGTTGAACCAGCCTTGCATCCCAGGGATGAAGCCCACTTGATCATGGTGGATAAGCTTTTTGATGTGCTGCTGAATCCGGTTTGCCAGTATTTTATTGAGAATTTTTGCATCGATGTTCATCAGGGATATTGGTCTAAAATTCTCTTTTTTTGTTGTGTCTCTGCCAGGCTTTGGTATCAGGATGATGTTGGCCTCATAAAATGAGTTAGGGAGGATTCCCTCTTTTTCTATTGATTGGAATAGTTTCAGAAGGAATGGTACCAGCTCCTCCTTGTACCTCTGGTAGAATTCAGCTGTGAATCCATCTGGTCCTGGACTTTTTTTGGTGGGTAGGCTATTAATTGTTGCCTCAATTTCATAGCCTGCTATTGGTCTATTCAGGGATTCCACTTCTTCCTGGTTTAGTGTTGGGAGAGTGTAAGTGTCCAGCAAATTATCCATTTCTTCTAGATTTTCTAGTTGATTTGCATAAAGGCGTTTATAGTATTCTCTGATGGTTGTTTGTATTTCTGTGGGGTCGGTGGTGATATCCCCTTTATCATTTTTTATTGCGTCTATTTGATTCCTCTCTCTTTTCTTCTTTATTAGTCTTGCTAGCGGTCTGTCAATTTTGTTGATCTTTTCAAAAAACCAACTCCTGGATTCACTGATTTTTTGGAGGGTTTTTTGTGTTTCTATCTCCTTCAGTTCTGCTCTGATCTTAGTTATTTCTTGCCTTCTGCTAGCTTTTGAATGTGTTTGCTCTTGCCTCTCTAGTTCTTTTAATTGTGTTGTTAGAGTGTCAATTTTAGATCTTTCCTGCTTTCTCTTGTGGGCATTTAGTGCTATAAATTTCCCTCTACACACTGCTTTAAATGTGTCCCAGAGATTCTGGTATGTTGTATCTTTGTTCTCATTGGTTTCAAAGAACATCTTTATTTCTGCTTTCATTTTGTTATGTACCCAGTAGTCATTCAGGAGCAGGTTGTTCAGTTTCCATGTAGGGTTAGGGGAATCCAGCTTACAAGGGATGTAAAGGACCTCTTCAAGGAGAACTACAAACCACTGCTCAGTGAAATCAAAGAGGACACAAACAAATGGAAGAACATACCATGCTCATGGATAGGAAGAATCAATATCGTGAAAATGGCCATACTGCCCAAGGTAATTTATAGATTCAATGCCATCCCCATCAAGCTACCAATGAGTTTCTTCACAGAATTGGAAAAAACTGCTTTAAAGTTCATATGGAACCAAAAAAGAGCCCGCATTGCCAAGACAATCCTAAGTCAAAAGGACAAAGCTGGAGGTGTCACTCTACCTGACTTCAAACTATACTACAAGGCTACAGTAACCAAAACAGCATGGTACTGGTACCAAAACAGAGATACAGACCAATGGAACAGAACAGAGCCCTCAGAAATAATACCACACATCTACAAACATCTGATCTTTGACAAACCTGAGAGAAACAAGAAATGGGGAAAGGATTCCCTATTTAATAAATGGTGCTGGGAAAATTGGCTAGCCATAAGTAGAAAGCTGAAACTGGATCCTTTCCTTACCCCTTATACGAAGATTAATTCAAGATGGATTAGAGACTTAAATGTTAGACCTAATACCATAAAAATCCTAGAAGAAAATCTAGGTAGTACCATTCAGGACATAGGCATGGGCAAGGACTTCATGTCTAAAACACCAAAAGCAATGGCAGCAAAAGCCAAAATTGACAAATGGGATCTAATTAAACTAAAGAGCTTTTGCACAGCAAAAGAAACTACCATCAGAGTGAACAGGCAACCTACAGAATGGGAGAAAATTTTTGCAACCTACTCATCTGACAAAGGGCTAATATCCAGAATCTACAAAGAACTCAAACAAATATACAAGAAAAAAACAAACAACCCCATCAAAAAGTGGGCAAAGGATATGAACAGACATTTCTCAAAAGAAGACATTCATACAGCCAACAGACACATGAAAAAATGCTCATCATCACTCGCCATCAGAGAAATGCAAATCAAAACCACAATGAGATACCATCTCACACCAGTTAGAATGGCAATCATTAAGAAGTCAGGAAACAACAGTTGTTGGAGAGGATGTGGAGAAATAGGAATGCTTTTACACTGTTGGTGGGATTGTAAAGTAGTTCAACCATTATGGAAAACAGTATGGCAATTCCTCAAGGATCTAGAACTAGATGTACCATATGACCCAGCCATCCCACTACTGGGTATATACCCAAAGGATTATAAATTAGTCTACTACAAAGACACATGCACACGTATGTTTATTGCAGCACTATTCACAATAGCAAAGACTTGGAATCAACCCAAATGTCCATCTGTGACAGACTGGATTAAGAAAATGTGGCACATATACACCATGGAATACTATGCAGCCATAAAAAAGGATGAGTTTGCGTCCTTTGTAGGGACATGGATGCAGCTGGAAACCATCATTCTTAGCAAACTATCACAAGAAGAGAAAGCCAAACACTGCATGTTCTCACTCATAGGTGGGAACTGAACAATGAGATCACATGGACTCGGGAAGGGGAACATCACACACTGGGGCCTATCATGGGGAGGGGGGAGGAGGGAGGGATTGCACTGGGGAGTTATACATGATATAAATGATGAATTGATGGGTGCTGACGAGTTGATGGGTGCAGCACACCAACATGGCATAAGTATACATATGTAACAAACCTGCACGTTATGCACATGTACCCTAGAACTTAAAGTATAATAAAAAAAAAAAAAAAAAAAGTGAAAATTGAAGCCAGTGATAATTTTAAACAGAGGACTAAAGTGATTCAAAGTGTTTTGTAAAAGGTTACTATAAGAAGAAAAGAAAAATGTACACAGTGATGTGGGCAACCTGTTATTGCTGAAGTCCAGACAAAAGATGTCAGGACTGAGAAGGGGACAATAGAGTGATTCTCTGGGAATAGAAGAGAAACTTGAGCAGACACAATATTCTAAAGATAGTAAGAGTAACAATGACAATAACCACAATAATAGTTAAACTATTTTTTGTACCTCTCAATGTGGTTTGTGGATATTAGACACTAGCTCCTCAGATGAGGTATCAGTATATCTATTTTACATACAATGAAAGTGAGTTTTAAAGAGGTTAACCAACTTGCAAAATCACATAGATACTAAGTGGCAAAGATGGAATTTGAACCAAAGTTTCTGACTCAAGATCAGGGCTTTTAACTCTTAAAAAGCTCTTAACTCTTAAAGGAACAATTACACTGGCAAGAATTTTTAACACATACAGTATGTTAGTCTGAATCAACAGTATTGTTGATTATGCAGTTATATAATTATATAGTAGTTGTTTAATTATATGTAATAATAGATTATAAAACTGTGATAATTAACTATAACATGCTATATATTTATAATTTGCTAACGTAAGTTGTGTAATATAACTGGAGTTATTATTCAATTGGCAAAACTATTCACTCCAATTGTCTTTGCTGGCTTCTTTTCCTCACAGCATTGGAGTTCTACAATGTTCTGTTCTAGGTCCACTTAGCTTCCTTTCCAGTTTGGTCTCCCTAGCTGACCTCTTTCATTCTCAGGGATTCAAAATTCATTTTTGCCAATGACCTTAAATCAATAAAGCAGACTAGAATCCATAGATCCAAATGTCTACTATATATCTCTACTTGATATCTCACCAAGTATGCCAAAAACAATCTGTACAAAAGTTAACCCAGTCTTTCCCATAAAACTACTTGACTTCCTGTCACCACATCCTTCTGTTTATCCAGTTTTTCATGCCATCGGTTTGGGAGCTGTCCTTAATTACTTCCTCTTCCTCATCCTCAGCACCTAATTCATCACCAAAACTTGTTCATTCTATCTAAAAATATGTTTCAGATCCATCCACTTGTCCTTTGTCTCCATATTCTCTGTTATTACCTTAGTTGAAGGCACCATTATCTCTTAGTTGGATTATTGCAATATTCTTATAATCAATCTCTTTCCATCTATTCTTGCCACCTCTAACCCAATCTCCATTTTCAGCAGCAAATATCTTTATAAAACATAAATTGCATTTTGTCATCCTTTTACCTTAAACCCATCAATGTCTTCCAGCAGATGATAAAATAGGTTCAAACTCCTTACCACCACATGCAAGGCTCTGCATGACCTGGCCTTTGCCTGCTTCTCCAGCTGCCTCTACTACCACTGTTGCTCTAGCACACACATTACAGCTACATTAGTCCACACAATCCCACAACCAAGAGAAAGTTGCCTTTTGTTCTCCCTGGAATGCTCTGTCCTCTATTCTTCCTCTCTATATGCTAGTTCACATATATCATTAAGATCTCATCTTAGATTGCATTTTTTCAGAGTCCTTTCCTGATCCCTTGATCTAAATTTGGTCTCCCTATTATGCTCCTTTTACAACACTTAACATATTTTATAATTATATTTTTATGTTGTACTTATATAATTTTTAATCTTCCCTAATAGAGCAGCCAGTGGTAAAGCTTAGTGAAAGACTAAAGAAGCTCAATGTAGGTAGGACCACTAATGGCTCATATTTTCAAGAGTACAGGTTTGAGTCACCCTATGAGCTTAAGACCCCCAAACAGCTAAAGTGCTTAGTCAATAGGTTCCAACATATTAATACTACTCTTTGATCAGGATCAGCCATGTATTCAACACAATGACAACCTTATTTGCTTGTTAGCTGATTGGCATGAGCATCCCAAAGTGGCTAGAGCAATCTCAAATTCCAGGTCAATGGAATCAGTGTTGGGTTCCCTTTTGGAAACATTTCTCCTTTGAGAACTAAGACCACTCAAGTACCAAAGCCCAAATATGTGGAGACAGGAAAACAGATTGTGTATGTAAGTTACAAGGAGTAATAGTAAAATGGAGTCAGTCTAACTTCCACCCCTTGATTCTCACATCCATGTGTTCTGGCTATGGAGAAAATGGCACCATATCTTAATCACTGGTTCAACATATATGCTCCACCTCCATGCATGATAATATCAAAAATGTTGTAGACAAAAAAAGACAAAGTTTCAGTGAGAATAAATCAGATTCTTCAATGGCAAAAGAAGTCCAATGTAAACAACCTGCCACAGTGTGGCTAGCTGATTCCCATAGGGAATGGTGGCACATCTGGGGCTTAACCCTGGTTTCTGCTGTTGGCATATTGTGCATTTAGCAGTGCAAGTAACCAGATTAGTCTCAGTGGGGAAAAAAATATCCTTCTGAGCATACATAGTCTCCTTCTATACGTCCACCTTGTTACATCCACCTTGTTCATGATCCTATAGAGCAAGCACAAGAACTGGTAGGAAAAGAAGCTTGCTATTCCACAAAACAGATCATCTTGCCCTCCTGATTACTGAACTCTTCTGCAGTGAGTGTGCTTTGGAGCTTTCACATGAGGCACAAATATTCTCCCACTCTGTGTCTACAACCACATATTTCTTCTCCACAACTCCTTGTTATTGATTTTCCTGTTCTGTGGTTTCCAGGTCTTTGACCATTTGGCTAAACTGTTAACTGCTTCTCTTTAATCTGCATAGATCTTTTTTCTTGTCTGCGTCTTTTGCCAGACAACTAGGATAACTAGATATACTGCTTGATGTTCTGCCACTGGCAGGACTTTTCCTCCCCACTGTCCTTCCAAGCTGCTCTTAAGTTAAACTATAATGCTGCAGCATTGAATTCTGGCAGGTGCCTGGATATCATGCAGAATCATTGGTAAGCCAGACCTGAATGTTCTTCCTAAATTAGATCATCATAGGGTACTCCCTATGAAGCACAGGTGTAGAATTGGGGAAGAGATGTCAAGGCAGCAGGAGTAAGTGCCATGAGTAGTGTAAGTACCTACTCATGCAACTCATATGTTTTTAGGGCCTTCTCGAGACTGATATCATATAATAAATTCTCACTTGATTATAGAATGTTGTTGCATATCTCAATGTTATTGCTTGGTGGTTCAACTAACACCCAGTTCATGACAGCAGCTTAGGTCACAGGTCACTTGTTCTATGGTCAGGGTGCAATATCCAACCAAGATTTTTCTCAAAAAGAGAATAATTATTTGTGAAAAGGGCATAGTCTTGTTTCAGACCCTTAAGAATTTGAGATGAAATTCTGATGGGATTGCAGATGATGCTATAGAACATACATAACTGCTGCAGACATTTTAACTGATTGAATCCCATAGGTCACCAGGCTAACGTGGTAGAACAGCTTACATCATATCCCAAAGCATCTCTAAAAACTTCTTTTGCTATTGGTCCCACTCAAAACTGATATCCTTACGAGTAATTCAAAAATTGGCTACTCAGATATGGTATATATTGTCTCCCTAATCCAAATGAGAGTCTATTTTTTCTTAGTAGTGAGGGTTACAAGACAAAGCAACTTACCTTTCACTTTGAACAGGACATTACAGCATTCTCAGACTACTAAAACTTTGGAATTTTGAACCATATGCAGGCCCCTTGAAATTTTATCAGGGTATCTAAGGCATTTAAGTTTTCCTGCTTCCTGTTTCCCAGGTCTAATAAGCATGAGGTCATCAAGGTAGCATACCAGCCAGGTGTTCTGTGGGATGAGAGGACTAAGGCATCTTTGGATCAGGTTACTAAGGAAATCTATACAAATTTTAGAATCAGCCTTTCCATTTCTGAAAAACAACAACAACTAAAAAGGCCATTGAAATTTTGATAAGGACTGAACTGAATCTGTAGACCACTTTGGGGAGTATTGCAATTTTAACCATAGTAAGTCTCCCAACCCTTCCATCCAAACGATGCCTTTCCATTTATTAAAGCCTTCTTTATTTCAGTAATTACTTTTTTTTGTTTTTGGTGTATAAATCTTGCATCTCCTTGCTTAAATGTATTCGAAAGCGTTTTATTCTTCTCGATGTTATTGAAAATGGAATTTTTCTAAGTTCCTTTCTGTATTGTTTATTGCTAGTATACAGAAATGCAACTTTATTGTTTGTGTGGTGCCCTGCAATTTTGCTGACATTACTTATTAGTTCTAGTGACTAGTTTTTTGTGAGATATTTATTTCTACACATATATAACCATGTTATCCATTAATGGAAATATGTTTGCATATTTTCTTTACAGTTTGGTTGCCTTTTCTTTCTCCTACTAATTGCTCTTCAGTTAATGCTCACAACCCAGTACTACAGGCAATGTCTAGTACAATATTGAATAGCAGTGGTAAACTGGGCATCACTGTCTTATAGTTCTCAGTGTACAAGTCTTGCACAAATTTTGTTAAAGTTGTCCCTAGATATTTCATATTTCAATGTCATTATAGATGATGTTTTAAATCCCCATTTCCAATTTTTTGTTACTTATAAAAGTACAACAGATTTGTATATTGGCTTCATATTCTCAGTCCTTATTCATTCTAGCAGCTTTCCAAAAGACATCTTTAAAATTTCTAATTCACTATTATGTCATCTGTGAATACAGAAAAAAAAAAATCACTTCTTTCTGATCCGCATGGTTGTGATTACTTTTCCTAACCTTAGTGCTAAGTTCTAGATCCTCTATTACAATGTTAAAGTCATGGTAAGAGTGAACATCCTTAACATGTTCCTGGTTTTTGGTGGTAATGCATTCAGTCTTTTACTATTAAACATGGTGCTAGTTGTTTTCATAGGTTTCTTTCAATCCATTGAGAAAGCCTCCTTTAGTTCCTGTGCTACTGGGAGCTTAATTAGATATAGTGGTTGAAGTATTTTTCTGCATCTGTCAAGATGATCATATGTGTTTTCTCCTTTTCTCTATTAATAAGATAAATTGCATTGATTTTTTAAAATTGTGAATCAATCTTACATTACTGGGATAAACTCCACTTCATCATAATTTATTATGATTTCTCTAAATTTCTGGGTTTGACTTGCATTATTTTGTTGGAAATTTTTATCTATGTTCATGGGGACAATTAATTTTTATTCGATTTTCCCATAATGTATTTTTAGTTTTTGTATCAGAGTAAGACTAGCATTATCATAAAGTGAGCTAGGAGGTGTTTCCTCTTCTAATTTCTGAAAAAGTTAATTTAAGATTGATTTTATTTCCTTGCCAAATATTTAATAGAACTTCCCTTAAAGCAATCTCTCTTGAGTTTTCTTTGGGGAAAAAAATTTTCACTATGAATTCCATTTGTTTTGTTGTTGTTATATTGTAATTCTTTTTAAATTTCAGAATATATTTTATATTCAGGAGGGTACATATGCAAGTTTGTTACCTGGGTATGTTGTGTGATGCCAAGTTTTGGGGTATAATTGATCTTGTCACCCCAGTAGTGAGCATAGTACCCAACAGGTAGTTTATCAATCCTTTCACCCCTCCTTTCCCCTCTAGTAGTCCCCACTGTCTATTATTCCCATTTTTATGTCCACGTGTATTCAATGTTTAGCTCCCACATATAAGGGAAAACATGCACTATGAGGTTTTCTCTTTCTATGTTAATGAATATAATTTTTAATAGGTCTAGGGCAATTTGGATTTCCCATTTCTTCTACTTCTTAGTTTAGTACTTGTGTTTTGTTCACAGAATTTGTTAGGTTATTTAATTATTGGCATAAAGATGTTCATAACATTCTTTATTGGACTTTATATTCTGTGGGATCTGTAGTAGTATCTACTCATGAAATTTCATTTCTGTTATCAATAATTTGTATTTTCTTTTTTCTTGGTCAGTCTAACTAAAGGTTTATTGATTTCATTAATCTTTTCAAAATAAAAGTGTTTGGCTTTATTGATTTTGTCTACCTTTTGTCTCTTTTCATTTTTGCTGTATTATTACTGTATTATTTTTGTCCTTCTACATATTATTATTTGGGGTAAAAATGCTAGATGATTGATTTTAACATTTCTTCTTCGCTAATATAAGCATTTTAAACTATAAATTTCCACCTCTGATTCAATGCAGTGATTTAGCTGTATCTCACTAATTTTAACATGTTTTCATTTCATTCAGTTCAAAATATATTCTAATTTTTCTCATGATTTCTATTTTGACCCATGGCTTATTCAGAAATATGTTGCTTAATTTCCAAATATTTTGGAACATTAAAGGTATCTTTCTGTTTTTGTCCACAAATCTGTTCTATTTTGACCAAGTATTATTCTCTATATAGTTCTGAGCCTTTTATATTTATTGACACTTATTTTACTTCCCATCATATTACTATATTACTACACATACTATATTACTACATATACTATATACTACTATATTACTACATATACTATATACCACTATATTACTACATATACTGTATTACTGGATGTTCCATTTGTGTCTGAAAAGGATGTGTAGTCTGCCATTGTGGGTAATAATTTTCAAAAAATATCAATTAGGTAAAATCAGTTGGCACTGTTTTTTAACTTTTCTGTATTCATAGTAATTTATTGGTCTATCTATTACTGAGAAGAAAAACTAAAATCACCAATTATAATTTATATGTATCCATTTTTCTTTTCAGTTCTGTCAGTTTTTGCTTCATGTGTTTTGAAGCTCTGTAACTGATAAAAACACATAAAGAATTATGCATCTCATTGATGCATATTTTATCATTATGAAATATTTTACTTTATCTCTCTATATATTCCTAGTCCCAAAGTCTATTTTTCATGATATTAATATATGCACTTCTGCTTTCTAATATTAGTGTTTGCATCACTCATCTCTTTCCATTCATTTACTTTTAAGCTACTTGTCTCTTGCTTTTTCCCCCTATTCCGAAAATCTCTGCCTTTTCACTGCATGTTTAAACTAATTTATATGAGATATATCTTATTTTTGGGGGGTATGAATCTACCACTTTTCTATGTGCTTTCTATGTATACCATATGATTTTTGAGCTTTTATTTCGCTACTATTTTTCTTCATTCTTTTGGATTGATTAGTTTTTTAAATTTTCAGTTTATCTCCTTGATTGCCAAATAGTCACATCTCCTTTTTTCAGTAGTTACTGTAGATTTTATAATATTGATCTTTAATACATTACAGTCTACCTTCCAATAAGATTACACCACTTCATACATAATATAAGGTCCATTCCCTCCCTATCTCATTATTTTTTGGCTATTTTGGTTATTTCTAAATACCTTATAAATGCCTTATTGTTTTTACATATTGTCCTTGGGAGTCATTATCTTTTAGAAAAATATTGAAAATAATAAAAAATTTTCATATATTTTACAAAAAAATTTCATTAACTTTTCTTGTTATTGCTGATCTATTAGAACAAAATTTTTCAACTTGCCTCGCTGAAAATGATTTGAATTGTTTCCATTCTGAAGAATAATTTGTCATAGAAAATCCTACATTTACACACTTGTTTTCTTTTACTTTCAACAATTTTTAAATGTCGTTTCATAGTTTTCCAGCAAATGTCGCTTCTAATGAGAAATGGCAGATCTTTTCTTTGTTTTCCTGCATGTAATAAGTTCTTTATTCTCTAAGTACTTAAAGATGTTCTTGTTTTTTGTGTTTTTTCCTTCTTTTTTTTTTTTTTTTTGTTTTGTTTTGCTTTGTTTTGTTTTGTTTTGTTTTGAGACAGAGTCTTGCTCTGTCACCTAGGCTGGAGTGTAGTGGTACAATCTTGGTTCCGCAGCCTCCACCTCCTGGCTCAAGCGATTCTCCTGCCTCAGCCTCCCAAGTAGCTGGGATTACAGGCACCCACCACCACACCAACTAATGTTTGTATTTTTAGTATAGACAGGGTTTTACCATGTTGGCCAGGCTGGTCTCGAACTCCTGACCCCAAGTGATCTGCCCACCTCGGCCTCCCAAAGTGCTGGGATTACAGGCATCAGCCACCACGACCAGCCTAAGACTTTCTTTTATCACTAGTCTCCAGAAATTTAATTATAATGTACTTTAGGATAGTGTTTGTTTTCTTTCTTTCTGGCCCTGCCTTATGTTTGCTGAGTTTCTTGGCTATGTGAATGTATAGTTCACCAAATATGAAACACTTCTGGCTATAATTTCTTTAAATATGCTTTCTGATCCCTTTCTGCAATCCGATTCAATATTTCATACTGCTTTATGTTGTCTCAAAGGCCATTAGGGTTTTACTCACTTTTTTCAACTACCTTTCCTATGCCTCTGCCTGAATTGTAATCTCTTCAAATTTACTTATCTTTTCTTCAGCAGTGTCTACTAATCCTAAAAGGATTAGGCCCACCAGGAATTATTTTATTTTACTTTTATATTGTATTTTAGCCCTATACATTTTATTTATTTTTTTATAGCTTCATTTATTTTTGAATAAAGTTTATGTTTTCCTTTAAATCTTTTCACATATTTATAATAGTTGTTTTAAAGTTCCTGTTTGCTCAACAGATACTGGCAAGGCTGTGGAGAAATAGGAACACTTTTACAATGTTGGTGGGAGTGTAAATTAGTTCAACCATTGTGGAAAATAGTGTGGTGATTCCTCAAGGATCTAGAACCAAAAATACCATTTGACCCAGCAATCCCATTACCGGGTATATACCCAAAGGACTATAAATCCTTTTACTATAAAGACACATGCACATGTATGTTTATTGCAACACTACTTACAATAGCAAGGACTTGGAACCAACCCAAATGCCCATCAATGATAGACTGGATAAAGAAAATATGGCACATGAAATACTATGCAGCCATAAAAAAATGAGTTAGTGTCCTTTGCAGGGACATGGATGAAGCTGGAAGCCATCATTCTCAGCAAACTAACATAGGAACAGAAAACCAAACACCACATGTTCTTACTCATAAGTGGGAGGTGAACAATGAGAACACATGGACACAGGCAGGGGAACATCACACACCAGGGCCTATAGTGGAGTGGGGGGCAAGGGGAAGGAGAGTATTAGGACAAATACTTAATGCATGTGGGGCTTAAAAACTGGATGACAGGTTGAGAGGTACAGCCAACCACCACGGCACATGTATACCTATGCAACAAACCTGCACATTCTGTACATGTATCCCAGAACTTAGAGTAAAATAAATAAATATATAACTAACTAAATAAATAAAAATTCCTACTTGGTAACGTCATCATCTCTATTATTTCAGTGTCTGTTTCTAATGACTTGTTTTTCTCTAGTTCCTTGATTCTTCACATATTTAATGGTTTATACTGGATACCAATATCATGATAATTATATAGTTCAGAGTCTAGATTGTATAGACTCCCTTTAAAGAATAGGGAGTTTTATTTTGACAGGAAACTGAATTATTATCATATCAGCTTGGTCCTTCAAACCACATTTTTAAACAAAACCCTCTGTGTATTCAACAAAGTCTCTCCACTCTCATTTCTCAAAACATAAACTCTTCCAGACACTATACGCACTCTGGGGATTATTTAGCTTAGAGCTACCTACTAGTTTTTCATTGTCCAGCATCACAGAGTCTCGCTTCATAAACAAAAAACTTAATATTTAGGCAAAGACTGCAGGAAATCACCATACAAAATTCTGGAGCTTTTTCTGTATATATTTTCCTTCTCTCCAGAACACTGCCTCAAATGTTTCAGCTCCCTGTGCCTACTGAACTCCAATCTCTGTCTCTTCAACTCAGTGAAACTGTTATACTCTATTTGAGTTTCCCCTTCCCTGCAATATGGCCAAAAATTTTTCTCCAAGCAGAAAATCAGAGCAATCAAAGATCATATTGTTTGTTTTTCTTCTCTCAGTGATCTCAGAGATTACAATTCTAGCTTGTGGTTTGTTCCCTGGAGTCTCTTCTGGTACCAAATATTTTCTGTCTCAATCAGTGTTCAGTCAGGAACACAGATACAATCTAGTTATTTCAGATTGGAATATATTTTACACAGGGAAATAGATAACTACTAAACCACTGGAAATGCTGAAAGAATAAATATCAGGAATGGCCACCCACTCATAGATCTAGGCTTTGCTCTTTGCTCTGAGAAAGCTAGAAAGTAGTAGAAACTGTAGGGAAATACAAACAATAAGGTGAGGCACCTCCACCAAAAAGATAGATGACCTGTAGGAAAAATCCTGAAAGTCACTGCAAAATTTCATGTCTGCTAAAGCCCATGCATCTTCCTGCCTTTCCAGAGGAACAAATATAATATGATATCTTTTTCTCACTACCTTCTATATATTATAGAAATGCTCCTCACTGAAGATAGAAGAGAGAGCATAGAAAGGGGTGATATTGAGTTTCTAACAGATAATTGAGGAAAAAGAAAAAAAATTGATTCAGAGCCAAAAGTGTCTGTTCACATCCTGGATCTGCTACAATTATCTGCATGATCAAAGCTAATTACATAACCTCTGCTGTCAAGGATCCCCAAGACCATCCTCAGTTTCAGTAATTTACTATTAATAGAAGGATTTGCAACAAGGATTTGCTAATATAACAGAAAAACTGTTATACTCACAATATGACTGCATTAGTCTGCTCTTACACTGCTATAAAGAACTGCCTGAGACTAGGTAATTTATAAAATTAAATAAAAGATGCTTGACTCACAGTTCCACAGGTTGTACAGAAAGCATAGCTAGGAGGTCTTGGAAAACTTACAATCACGATGGAAGACAAAGGGGAAGACCGAATATCTTACCACTTGGTGCAGGAGAGAAAAAGAGTGAAGAGGGAAGTGCCACACAATTTTGAACCATCAGATCTTCTGATAACTCACTATCATGAGAACAGCAAGGGGGAAATTCGCCTCCATGATCCAATCACCTCCCACAAGGTCCCTCCCCCAGCATTGGGAGTTAAAATTCAACATGAGATTTTGGTGGGATCACAGGGCCAAACCACATCATTTTGACCTTGGCCCCTCTCAAATTTCATTTCCTTCTCACATTTTGAAACCAACCCTGCAACCCCAACAATCCCCCAAAGTTTTAACTCATTCCAGTATTAACTCAAATGTCCAAGTCCAAAGTCTCATCTGAGACAAGGCAATTCCCTTCCACCTATGAGCCTGTCAAATTGTAAACAAGTTAGTTACTTCCAAGATATAGTGAAGGTAGAGACATTGGGTAAATGCTGCATTCCAAATGAAAGAAATTGGCCAAAACAAAGAAGCTACAGGGTCCATGCAAGTCTGAAACCCAGCAGGGCAGTCATTAAATCTTAAAGCTCCAAAATAATTGCCTTTGACTCCATGTCTCACATAAAGGGCAAGCTGATGCAAGAAGTGGGCTCCCAAGGCCTTAGGCAGCTGCACCCCTGTGGCTCTGCAGGGTATAGCTCTTGTGGCTGGTTTCATGGCTAGCATGGAGTTCTTGCAGCTTTTCCAGGTTCACAGTGTGAGCTGTCAATGAATTTACCATTCTGGGGACTGAAGGACAGTGGCCCTCTTCTCACAGCTCCACTAGGCAGTACTCCAGTGGGGAGTTACTCTGTGTGGAGACTCTAACCCCACATATCCCCCCTACACTGACTTAGTGAAGGTTCTCCATGAGGGCTCTGCCCCTGTAGCAGATTCTGCCTGGACATCCAGGTGTTTCCATACATCCTCTGAAATCTAGGCCTCTGCCCAAACCTCAACTCTTGCCTTCTGTGTACCTGCAGACCCAACACCACATGGAAGCTGCCAAGGCTTGGGGTTTGCACCCTCTGAAGCTGCAGCCCAAGCTATACCTTTGCCCCTTTTAGCCATTGGAACAGCTGGGATGCAGGGTGCCATGTCCCAAGGCTGCACAAAGTATCAGAGTCCTGGGCCTGACCCACAAAACCATTTTTCCCTCCTAGACCTAGCCTGTGATGGTAGAGGCTGCTGCGAAGATCTCTGAAATGCCCTGGAGGCATTTTCCCCATTGTCTTGTGTGTTAACTTTTGGCTCCTCTTTATTTATGCAAATGTCTGCAGCTGACTTGAGTTCCTTCTGAGAATATGGGTTTTTCTTTTCTACCACATGGTCAGGCTGCAAATTTTTTCAACTTTTATGCTCTGCTTTCCTTTTAAATATGCTTCTATTTCAGATCATCTCTTTGTTTATGCAGATGAGTATAGGCTTTTAGAAGCAGCCAATCTACATCTTGAATTCTTTGCTGCTTAGAGATTTCTTCTGCTGGATACCTTAAATGACCTCTCTTAAGTTCAAGGTTCCACAGATCCATAGAGCAGGGGCACAATGCCACCAGTCTCTTTGTTAAAGCATAGCAAGAATGACCTTTACTCCAGTTCCCAATAATTTCCTCATCCCCATCTGAAACCTCTTCAGCCTAGACTTCACTGTCCATATCACTATCAGCATCAGAATGGTCACAACCATTCAACAAGTCTCTAGGAAGTTCCAAACTTTTCCTCATCTTCCTGTCTTCTTCTGAGTCCTCCAAACTATTCCAACCTCTGCCTATTACCCATTTCCAAAGTCACTTCAACATTTTCAGTATCTTTATAGCAATGCCCCACTTCTCTGATAACAATTTTCTGTATTATTCCATTTTCACACTGCTATAAAAAACAGGCTGGATAATTTATAAAGAAGAGAGGTTTAATTGACTCACAGTTCTGCAGGCTGTACAGGAAGCATGGCTAGGAGGCCTCAGGACACTTAGAATTATCTGAAAGTGAAAGGGAACCAGGCACATTTTATCATGGTGGAACAGGAGAGAAAGCAAAGGGGGAAGTGTCACACATTGTTAAATCATCAGATCTCATGATAACTCACTCACTATCATGAGAACAGCAAGGGAGAAATCCACCCCCATTATCCAGTCACCTCCCATCAGGTCCTTCCACCAACATTGGAAATTACAATTCAACATGAGATTTGGGTGGGAACACAGAGCCATATCATATCAATGACATATTACAGTGAAAGCCTACAAATTAAAATCAGCAAAGGGAAAAATACATAGGGAGGAACCTGAAAGAAACCAGGCGCAAGCTTCCGTTTGCCCCCTCCCCAATGGAGTTACAAGAACAGTGCTTAATTCTCTCTGAGGTGATCTGTGACAACATATGCGAAGTGTTATAAGAACGGAAACTCCCCCAAGCCTTGGCATCTAGGGATTTTACTGGGAGTCAGTTACATAGGGATATAATACAGCCTCCCAGGGGTAAAATGGAAACAGAGTGTCCCACATCTTCAGGCATGCAAAAAGAGCTATTCACCAGAAATCACACTGTTGGCATTAACTATCTGGTGACCCGAGGCAGTCATTCAAACACTCTCTTATCAGGGAGGATAGTCCCAGGACTGAGAGGTCATCTCCCTAAAGGCATGAAAAAGCTAGTCTTTGGTAGCCCTTCCCTTTTTTAACACTTGAATAGAAGGATTTGAGGAGCCCAGGCCTGCTAGTTAGCCCAGCATACCTCCCTCGACTCAGGCTCCATCATCTATTTACAACAAGCTTAGGTTTGTTGTAAATAATGAATGGAATTGGGTATATGGAAAGTGTCTGTATAACTGATAAAGAGTTAATATTTATTCATTTAGTTGGTATAGGTCAAAAAAAAGGAAAAAGATCCTGTACACCTTTTCCAAAATCAAAATATCTATATGGTTTTTACATAGCAAATAAATAGATAATTAACTGATCATCATCACAAAATATTGTCTGTTCGAGGTGGTTATCCAGATGTGTCACCCACTAGAAACTCTTCTAAAGGTATGCCATTTGTTCTCTTTAAGCAGAATCTTATCAGTGAGGGTAGATTTATATTTGTGTGTGGTTTGTGCCCTGCACAAGGGTACCTCACTGAGGGGGAAAGTCAGGAACTCAAAGGCACTGCAAGTTTTGCTTGCCACCCTGTGTGACACCAGCTCTGTCTAACTAAGGGCTTTTTCTTCTTATTATTATTATTTCACACATAGGCCTGTAAGAGCTGGTGGTAGTCCCATCACTATTGTTATCTCCATGTTATAGTGACAAAACTAGTAATTTAGTTAATAGTGGCTTAAAACATTATGTGTCAAGATTAAAGTCATGGATTCATTTGAGGAGCTATGGGCATTCTAAATGTTTACCATACTAACCCTAATTGCCATGTTACTGAACACAAGATGAAACTCACCTAACAAAATAATGTGTTTTATGATATATTGAAAAACTGGTTTGGAATAAGAATCAGTTGTTAATATTCTTTAAAAACACACACACACACACACACAAATATTCTGCACACACAAGACCATTTCCAAAAGCTACAAAGCAGAGGTGTTGCTCACATCCTCTGCTGTTTATTTTAGCATTAAAGCCATTAGCTCTGGTTATTAGATCCTCACAGGAGATGAGAAGGATTACTGTTAATCAGAGGGAGTATAAATTACCATGTATGCTGATGACATTTTAATGTTCATGACAAATCCAGACAAATCTTGGTAGGCATTGTTGGATTTACTGGATTAATTTATGTAACTGTCAGAATAGAAAATTAACTGTGAAATTCTAGTCTGACGTCAATGAATGACTTTCATCTAAAGCAACTGATCACTTACCTGCCTTTCCCTTAGAAACTACTTGGGGATATACTACCTTAATGTTAAGGACTCTGCAATCTTAGCAAAATCATAAACATAGAAAATAAAATCAGGCAAAGGTTTACTAACATCATTCCTTGGCAGATCATATTTGCCAGCACTTCATGTTTGTTATCTGTATATTCTCCTTTCTTTTCTTTCTCATACAAGAGATGTTAGTCTAGGCTTTTCTTACCTGAACACTATCTATCTTCTGAAAATATTTGTCTTCATAGGGCAGGTCATGAGCAATGGAGTGCCAATTTTTATAAGCTTCCCCATATCAAGGATAAGGCTAGACTGCATAAAAGCGAAAGACTGATGAAAATAAGCAAGGAGTCATATTTCAGTCACCAGAGGACTTTACTCTCTGCTTCCTTGACTTTTCAACTAACTGACCTGAGAACTAAAAACATCAATCTGCTCCAGTTTTCCAGCTCTCTGCAACTGTCCCCAACCCAGTCCCACTCTCCAGGAATATTCAGCCCAGCAGAGTCAATTCTACAACATAGAAAAGCAACTGTGAGCAAGCATTCAACCATCTTACTTTAAAATCATTTTTAAACACTATGACTTTAATCAACTCTAAATCTCATTATCCATTCTTCATTTGATGCAGAATCATCCTCTGACTTGGTGCAGTATTTCCCCAGATTCCACTGCAGCTAGGAGCATCTAAGTGGTTAACAAGGTATGAAATGAGAATTCTGGAAAGAGATGATTTCTTCATGCAGACACTGATCTTTGCTTCTCCCTTCCTCTTTTCCTGCCTGGAACCCATACAGGATCCTAGAGTTGCAGCAACCAACTTCCAACAAAGTTTCTGTAACTATACTAAAAATGACAAAGTATGTTCAAACACAGTACTAGTGTTTTCTATTATTTGCAGTCAAAACCCTTCTTAACTGATGGAAGCAGAATCTGTTTATAAATCTTGCACCAAAAACATATTCCACTCAGAGTCTTTAATATGGCAGTGAGACAGTCCTTTTCCATGACAGCACTATGTCTCCATAATTGTCAGACAAATTAAAATGTGGTTAATTGTTACATAATGTTCCCAATATAATGCCATTTGATGTTTATGGTAAAAACAAAGCCATCAAGATGATTGAGTGTGGGCACAAAAAAAACACCCCTAGAAGAGATAAAATCATTCTCATTAAGCCATCCCCCATCTGAGAAAGGATGTTGCTGGTTCAATCGTAGTTTATGGTTAACATTGCAACGGCAGGGCAAGAGGAGAAGGATGGCAGATTAATAACCGGACTAATTGGTTTTAAATCCACTTCAGTAAATCTCCAGATACCGCTTTTATTGATACGCAGTGCAAGCTCAGTGCTGTCAGGAAGCAGGCACTGCTGTGGTGTACCAGTGTAGAATCACAGAGCACACAAGAAATTTTGACAAGCAGCAGAAAACATTCTGTGGTAGAAAAGAAAATATTTGTCTAGCTTCTCACACAGTGGAGCAACATTTCCATACCTTATTTACTTCTTCTCAAGAGGGTAGACAATTTTTACACTGAGTGAGAAAAGGAAATACTAAAAATGGGAATTATGACACTCATCTGCTTCTCACAAATCAATATTTGTTCAAAACCTCCCCACAATCGCACTGCATGTGAATTAGGCAATGCCAAAATTGCTGCAATCTGGCAAAATGTTAGTGTGTGGCGATTGTGATCCAAGCTCCGATGTTTGTGTTGGTCCCCTCCACAAGGGAACAGCCATTGCACACAGGCCAAGGTGGAGCTGGTGTCTGCAAACTCTATCGGCATAAATGGTTGTGTCGTGAACACTTGCTGCGCACCCATCTGTCTTATGCAAGACAAAATGTTTCAATTACGACGACATTATAAAAGGAAGCGTTGATATACTGAAAGAGACTGCTTACCGAGGGTATCCATCCGCACCAAAATAAACATCATATTGTTAATTGTGGCTGACATGCAGTTTGCAAAAACGCTTTAAGTTATTTGTATTACTAACAGCCATCTGAGGTCTTATTTTATCTCCTTAAATCTGCTGCAGTTTTCTGAATGAATTTTTATGGTTACATTTAAGGAAACAATTAGAAGTGCAAATAAAGAATTCCCGGTAGTCCCACTTATCTTGTTTGATCTGAACACTCATAAACAAGCCCTTTGAAAAGCTCAGGCGCTTTTCCCCATCTCCTCCTCACCATGATGATAAACCAGTCTAGTAAAGAAAACGTGCAACTGACATCTGAATTTTCCCTTCGAGAGACATCCTGTAACATTAAAAATTAATATTTTCACCTTTTGATGTTCCCCCAAACTTTCTTTCTGTGTTTAGTCAGTAAGGTTTCCCTTTTAAGCTAGAAATCACAATTTTCCTTTTTTTTTTTTTTTTTTTTTTTTTTTTCAGGAAGACACTATGATCCTTTTTCTCTACAAATCAAACTGTGTTTTCGTATTCCATTCTTCATAGCTTGGGTCCTCCTTACACCATTATTATAGATACTTGCATACATTATATGTACACATGACATTTATGTATTTTTTAAAAACTATTGTTGGTGTTGTCAGAAACCTGGGCCCTGTTTACAAATATGCTCTATAAAAATGGAAAAATAAGAGCTGAATATACAAGCGCTAGTCCCAACCCTGACAGAGAATCAGTTGCCCACTCTGCCCTCAAGGGAGAAGAGACAGGTCTATAAATAACAATAATATAAACAGAAATTGATGTGTCATAAAAGAACTAAAAATGAAGCAATAAAGGAGTGTAGAGGGAGACTCCCCCTGGCTGGGGGATCAGAAAAGGCTTTCTAGGGAGGGTCTACTTGACAGGTCCACCCACAGAGCTTTAAACAACCTGAGAGACAGAGCTTGGCAGAGAGCACAGAGGGAATGACAAGAAAAAGGTGGAGAAACAAGGGGAGTAAACAAAGCACAATAAAGACCACAGCTTGTCCTGAAGACTGGGGGCATGAAGTGGTATAGTAAAAGGTAAGTTCCAACTAAATCGATGAATCACATGAAAGCCCCTTTCCTGGAACTAGGAATTCTATACACCTTAGGCAAAATGAAAATCCAACTATAAAAGGGGTTAAATTGAAATAAGGCTGGTCTCAGAGGTACTTGAAAGCCAGTCTAAGAAATTGAAGCCTTATTTGGTAGACGATCATGACAAAATTTATGACATCATAATAGTACCAAAAAAAGGCTATCTGGAAGCGGTTTCTAATGTCAACGCGCAGTGAGTGATTCTGACAGGTTGTCAGACGTCTCCTATGCACAGTGCTATGCACAGCCTGCTCATCTATCTGAGGTTGTCTTCTCAACCAATCCTGTGAGAGCCCTAATATCTATCCTCCTCCAGAAAAGAAATATGCAATGTATTAAGCAACATAACTGCAAGTCAAGGGGCTCACTGGGACTACCTCCAATTCACAGCAATTTAGAGATTAGAATTAAGACTTTTCCATACTCTGTGAATCATCAGAGTTCCTGACTTCTTTAAACATCTGTACCTACATATAACAACTTTCCCAAATCTCCTCATGGTTTTCCAGCCAATAGCAAAGATAATGAATAAGAGATTTTCACACAAAAAAGGAAACTCACATATATCATTATAATTAGAATATAGAGTTTTAAAGAATATACATATGTATATGCATATATGTATGTGTGTGTGTATATATATATTCATTAAACACAATGCCAATTCAATTTCCTTGAACACTTGTCAAGACCTATTTTCTGTGAGATTTCTTGCTAACAGGCCCTCAGTCACATTAAGTGTTCACAAAGTGCATAGAAGTTGTATTTTATCGCACAGCCCTAATTGAGCTGTCGAGGTTAAAGAAGCCGAGTGTTACAGAAATGTTTATTATACAAGCACACTTAATCTGAAGCTAGAAAGGAACATTTCTGTAGCTTCGGGTGTAATTTATCCCTGCAAAAGGCAAGAAAAAGGGCCTTTTTTTATCACCCTCTCATTTCAGTGAATTATGTTTATAGAGTCCTTCTACTGCTATGAATCTGGCTTCACTCCAACGTGAAGAGGAGTTGAGTCCCAAATCCCCCTCAGCTGAATCACATTATGTTCCTTGTCCCTTGCTTCCCATCAAGACACATGTCTTCACCATACATACAGTGAGTCACAGTCATTTACACCTGCTCTAACTTACAGCAGCCACTTAGTTATAGCAAGGAAAATAGAATGTAAATCCAGGTATCCAGAGACATTTATTATTTCAAATATTTTTGTTTCAGTCAACTTGCCATTGGGAACTGGGGTGGGGGCACATTCTTTTTATTTTCTCTCTCTTTTTTCTTTTTTGGTTATCTATTTTTTTCAACTGGTAGGACAAGTAAAGGAGAATCTCCATTTTGCTAAATTGATAGTTTTCTCATCTTTGAGTCCTTTGAATCTTAGCATCAGGGTGGCAACAGCAGCCAATAACATTATCCAGATTAAGATTAGAAAGGAGAATTTAAAATTGTTTATTTTATTGTTTTGTTGCTCTTTTTTATTTTTTAAATTTTATTTTAATTTTTTTTATTTTGTTCTACACTAAAACATCAAAAAGTAAGCTCATCAAAATGGACAGTATTGCTTAAACCAAGATATTCATCTGCCTCTTCTTAACAAAGAAGATACTCTGTATGTATAGATTAAAGTGCTGCTTTTAAATTCTAAATTTATTTTAAAAATTAATAAACAAAAGGTTACAAAATTTAATTTGAAATACTTAAACTTCATATAACTATTTTACCATCTAGAAAATAAATTTCCAATGAACATTTAAATCCAATGAACAAAAATAATAAAATATGGTGAATAAATCATTCTTCCCAAAATAAAAAATATAGTTCTCAAATAGGTATGTAATAGTGCTGAGTAATTCATTCATTCATACAACAAGCATTTATTGAGAGCCAACAATGCTCCAAGCTTTCTTCATTGAACTTATATTCCAACCAGTTTAAAATCATTTCATAAAACAAGAAATAAGAAATAAAGAAGAATTATATAACCACTTGAACATGATTAATTTTTTTTAAATTTGTGTAAATTTAATAGGATATAATCAAACATTCCAAATGAAATTTGTCCATGGCACCAAAGTAATAACTGTTCAACCAGTAGCTTCATAGACTTTTCTCAGAGTCATCTCTCCCTGACAATCCTGGAAGAGAGATCATTGTTTCAGTAGAGACCTAGAATAATAGGTCAAGATTCTGCAGAATACAGCAACATTAGAACATCAGCAAAAGTTCATTTCATTTAACAAAAAAAAATTGTTGAGGTATAATAAAAGAAATTGATATTCAAAAGTTGATGAAAAGTCAGAATGCAAAGCCACAGGTAACTCTTTCCAAAGCTCTTCCCACAGCATCTCGCTGTGGCAGAAAGTAGTAGACTAAGAAAATTGTGATGGAAGTTCAAATACAGCTACCGATACACCAGTTTCTCAAAACACATTAAAATTAATTAACCATTAATGAAAGTGATCCAACAACAAATAATTGATTTTTCCTATCATGTTCAAATTCAATAAGCAATAATAAAAAAAAAAAAAAACTATGAAAGTGAGAATAAGAAGGGTGCGGTGGCTCACACCTGTAATTTCAGCACTTTGAGAGGCTGAGGTGGGTGGATTACCTGAGGTTGGGAGTTCGAGACCAGCCTGACCAACATGGAGAAACCCTGTCTCTACTAAAAATACAAAATTAGCTGGGCGTGGTGGCACATGCCTTTAATCCCAGCTACTCAGGAGACTGAGGCAGAAGAATTGCTTGAACCCAGGTAGCAGAGGTTGCGGTGAGCCGCGGTCATGCCATTGCATTCCAGCCTGGCCAACAAGAGCAAAACTTGGTCTCAAAAAACAAAACACCATTAGAAAATGAGAATAACTAAAAACTTCAAAATGACACAAAATGGTTTATTGTACACTAGTTTTAGATGCTATATAGCCAGGGCCAATGGGTGTGGAGAGGATTATTGTTGGAGAATAGATTCCTGGGAAGATTTGTTTTCCTTGTGGTTGCAGGAACATTTTCAGTAGCAATTAGGCTAAATGCTTCTTTGTTCCCATCCAATTGGAGAAATAGTTACTTGTTCTTCCCAAAAGCCCCAAGCCACTTTACCCATCTTATTTGTCCAAATTATCATGGGCTTATCCATCTTGGAACCGATCCCTAACAAAGAGCATGAAATCACCACAATCGGACAAATCATCTGAGGTAGATACTGGGGAATTAGGCACAGTGTCCACCACATCATCTCCCAAAGTCCAATTCAGTTAACACTTTTTCCAAAGCTTTCTTCCTCCTTTATCCTTCCTGTCTCCATCCCTAGGGTGGAAGTAAGCTTTCACTACTCAGACCTCTGATAATGTTTACTCTGTACTTCTTTTATGAAACTTACCAATTCCACACTTCACTATGAATATTGAATAATATTATGAACTATGTTGCATTATAACCCAAATGTGTCCCGGCATCCTTGGGAAGCCGTGACTTGTATTCCACGTTCACCTGAGGCTGGACTCAGTGAATCTAGATTTCTATCTACCCTTCCAGCTCTCCCACAAACACCCAACTCCAAAAGCACTGGTAATGAGTGTCAGTTTCATTTAAAGATTCACAAACAGAAGGCCAGGCACGGTGGCTCACGCCTGTAATTCCAGCACTTTGGGAGGCCGAAGCAAGCGGATCATGAGGTCAGGAGATCGAGACCATCCTGGCTAACACGGTGAAACCCTATCTCTACTAAAAATACAAAAAATTAGCCGGGCGTGGTAGCGGGCGCCTGTAGTCCCAGCTACTGGGGAGGCTGAGGCAGGAGAATGGCATAAACCTGGGAGGCAGAGCTTGCTGTGAGCCGAGATTGCACCATTGCACTCATGCCTGGGTGACAGAGCGAGACTCGGTCTCAAAAAAAAAAAAAAAAAAAAAAAAAAAAAAAAACAAAGAGATTCACAGACAGAAAAAGACAAGTTCACTTCATGCGTTTGACACCACAGAGCAGGCCCTGCCATATTTCTCCAAAGGCCTGCTGCCTCTGGCCTCCATGGCTCTCTGCCAGCCAGCTAGTTAGCACTGTCTCCACAATCGCACGCTCCTGATGCTATGTGACTGATATTCTATCCAGTCTTCTCAAGCAGGAGACAGACTCAGCAAGGAGGCTGCTTGGATAAGATTACCCTCAGCACCACCGTCGGTTGCTTTCCCCCTATATGTTATCCCCCAGAGAAATTACATGGACTATTTCTTCACTTTGAATGTCATAACTATATCACTTTCTTGCTTGTCTCTGCCTGGCCCTTCTGTTTCAGTCCTAAATAAAAATAAATATAATGAAAAGAGTAATTGTAATACTGGCTCCAACATCCTTTGTCTATAACTTAATAAAATACTCCATTAGATGTCTGTATTCCTGGCAGAAGTCTTCTATTCATGTCCATCACTTGAACTCTAGCCATACTGGTGGGTGGAGGGCAGAAGTAATATATTTTGTATACAGTTGTACATATCTTCTCTTCCTATAAGGGTATAAGATCCTTGAGGGCAGACTCAATTTCTCATAGACCTGCATATCATATCCCATTCTCTCAATTAATGCTGAATAAAAGAGAAGGAAATTATAGACATATAGCAGATACTAAAGGAATCTTAAGGTTAATTGTATTTTCTCCTCATTTGCTCTGCAATACTCAAATCTCGTATTTGCCAGGTAGAACCCCTATCTATGTCCAGAATCAAATGAGCTCAAATATAAGTGCTTTTTATTAACTTGAAAAGCCAGAAGCCCCTTATATAATATTCCTACCTTATATGTTCTTTGCCAACATCATTCCAGTTGTAGGCACTAGATGTAACGTAAAAACTTAGAAAGGTTCTCTGAGAAGATATTGATAAGGGCACTGTTTACCTCATCTCAGAAAAGCTTTACTTCTAAAGGCCAAAATGTCATCATAAAAAATTTTCAATAAAGTGTCAGTGACAAAACCTCATTCCTAAAAGTCATTGTGTATGGTTTCTTACTTGCCTCTGCATGGCTCTCCAGCTTCAATCATAAATGACAATTAAAATAACAATGACAATAATAATATCTACCATTTATTGAATACATGCATCAATTACTGTCCTAAGTATTTTGCATGTATTACCAAATTTAATCACAATGCTACCAAATTTAATTTTGTATGAGATAGGGATGGTTATACCCATTACCATGTGTGAAAATTAAAACAAGAGAAAATTAGAACAAGAGAAAATACTCATCCAAGACACTAAATAGAGCAAGACTGAAAACGAGCTCTGAAGAGGTTTGTTCTTGCTGTTCTACCTGCAAACTTCATTCTGCACAGACTTGTAACCAGTAAGTTCTAGTCGAGGATCTTCAGCCCCACCAAGTGAATGTCTGGATGAAGGCTGCTGCCCCATTCCTGGTGAGAAGTCAGCCTAGAAGGAATCTAACACCCCTGCCCCCAGCTGCAGTACTCTATTTCAAGCTCATTCTGTGTGGTGTTTAAAAAGCTCTGCCTGACTTGACTTCTGCCTTGGCTTCCAGCCAGTTCTCCTCTGGGATCAATAATGGAATGAGTAACTCAGCAACTATAACCCTCTTCCCCCTAACAGGCCTGGCTTCCCAGCTCCCCAAGACTAGGCTCTGTTTCCCATATCACCTCAGTCACAGGCTGGCCTCTGGGATTAACTGAATCCCTGTGGGGATTCCAACCACCAGGATTTTCAGACCCCGGTGGTTGGAAAATTCATGTATGAGGCGGGGGTGGGAGGGGCCAGGATTCTAAAACAATAAGTGCAAGAAACAGAGGGAAAGGCCTCCATGAGCTGTGAAAGATGTTCTACCTTTTCATGGTCTGTCTGAAAACTTCAGCCTTAAAGGAAATCAGGATGAGGGAACTAAAATTATGAGGAAATCCATTAAAATAAAGCAACCTTACATTCACTAAAAACAAAAAACCCAGTACACAAATAAGATGGCAATTGTATTTTACACATCTAAAATAAACAGTAACAGGCAATATACAATTACTATCCATTTACAATACCTTATTCAAGAGCAGTGATTTTTAAGTTTTCCTTCCTCTGCAGTTTTTATGTCACGTGTATGATTCATTTTGGATGAACTATTTTACTAGAAGAAAAGACACACATTATGCATGTTATACAAAAACAAATTAGCTCAGTCAAGATTTGGCTCATCTCTTTAAAAAAGTAATAATCATGGAGAGAGCAAACATAATAATAGAAGGTATTGTTTATGGAGTGCTCAGTACACATTGTCATTATTATTGTTGCTGTTGTTGCCATTGTTATCACTTTATAGATGAAGAAAATAAGGTGCAGAGACGTTAAGTAACATCACAACAAAGAGTATGTGGCATATGAGAAGCAAAAGAAGGTTTTTGGTTAGCAGAAATGCCTGGATACCACCGTATTAAGAAGTTTATAATGTTATGACCAAAATTATCCAGAAACCCAGAACCCTTAAGGACTTGTGACTTTTAAAAAGGATGAAATGAGAATTAAGGGCAAAGGGCTGGTAAAACCAAGATGTATAACTAAAATTTGGGGTCGTACCTCAGGCTACTGAAAAGTACAGAAGGAATCCAGATTTTTCAGAGATGTTTCTGTGGGCACAATGCTCACATACCAGAGGCATGAGGCAAATGGATTCAAAAAGAAATGTTTTGACCTGGTACCAAGAGGACATCTCTTGGAGGTTGGAATACTATCTAAAAAAAAAAAATCATTCTAGAATTTAAGGAAAAACTAAGATAAAAAAAATTTTAAGGACAATGCTTTCAAGAATTAAGGAAAAAAATAAGCAAAAGAAACCCAGAAGAGTCATACTAATGCATCTAAAGTCTATACCTAACTAAAGGAACGACTCGAAGGTCGTCCTGTGAACTCTCTCCCTTGTGTGTGATTTGTCCCCCATCCCTTAAAAAGTTCTCATGCCTTAGTAAGGTTGGTAAAGTTGAACTCGTATATTCTCCTCTGCAATCAATAAAAGCAACAGAAGTGGTCTTGCGTCCTAGACATTAGTGCTAGAATTGTAGACTCAGATAAAAGTGCAAAGGGCAGGGATGCTGATAATCTGAAACTGGGAGAGCCAGGAATTCACTCAAGCTGAAATGTTCGAAGCTCAACAGTGAGTTAGCAGTAAGGCAGGCAAGAGTCCAAAAGGACTGCATGGTGTGTCAAAGGGCAGGCAGAAGCAGTGAGTTAGGAATCAGGCAGACACGTGGAAGGCAGAGCCTCACATCTCCCAGAGATTCAGGCAAACACAGGGTCAGAAATCAAGCAGGCAGGCCAAAGCCAAGAAGGTATAACTATCACAGAGCGAAGGAAAGCAGATGGCCAAAGCCCCAGACCAGCAGCACAGGATGGGGAGTTTCACAGAGAGTGAAAGGAAAGGGCAAAATAGGTGAGTAAACAGATTTAGAGACTTGTACGGATTTATAATGTCTTTGTGCCTGTATATGCACAAAACTAGCAAAAATGGAATATTGATTCTAACAAAATAACCCATTTCACACTGAATTCTGAAGCTTTCTGTTACTCTGCAATTGAATGTACTATTTAGTGAATGCAAACATTGTACTTTAGTGTCCATTTTCTCCTTCCTCAAATGAGGAAACTACATAGATACATAGCTCAAATGACCAATGATTTAAAATATTCATTTGAACAAGTTTTTTGCTGCTTCCTAAAGGATCACTGATATTTTCCAAAGCTGAATGACTAACACCCTTCCAAAGAATTCTTGTACACATTGGGGCCTTGGAGCTTACATAGTTTTAAACTCATTTTGCCATACATCAGTTATTCATTCTGTGATCCATTTATTGTAAGCACTCTTAGAGCAAAAATGAATGTCTAAAATTGTTTTTTGTTGTACGTGCTTTGACTGATACTGAGATTCTTAAAGCTTCCTGCAGTTTTACAAGCAATTTCCTGTTCTATCTCTCAAAACTTGGTCTTTTTAAGAGATTTATATACATGTAAAAATAATAATTTTTATATTTAATTATTAAGTACATTTATGAGTAACTATTATTATAGGTAATCAATGAACATTGAAGTTTCAGACCAAGATAAACAGTTGTGAATCAAGATCTGTAACATGATACACAGATAAAAATTTGAGACTTTTAAAACTTATAAATCATATTGATGAAAAGATTTCAGCACAAACTTTAGGGTAAAAATTGCGATTGGACAGTTGTCTAATGATGTAAAATACTTGTGGTTTTTCAAATTGGATTTTCAAAGTAAAATCTGTCCCTAAGAGTGGATCTGATAAAAGGGCAAAACTGCATCTATATAGCTCCATGTCTCCTGTCTTTTCAGGTTTGTCATCAGAAGGAAATATTTTCATAATAAATTGAAACTGTGAACTCAAAGAAAAAAGCCTGAATGATTACAGTCAGATGTGACTGAGAATTGTCATGATCACAGAGTTCTGGAATTCTAAATTTCCCCCCACACACCCTTTTGTTCCTCATACTTATACATAGTTCTCAAATGTATATCTGTATCCGTTCATTTAATGTGAAGAAAAAAAATGGCTACATAGAAATTTAATATCATCATGGTGTTCACGGATATGCAAAAAATAAAGTATGTTCCAACCGAAGATATAAAACAAGAAGGATGCACTTGTGCTTTGACCTGAAGAATTTATTTAAATATTTTAAATGTTAGCATAGCATAAGAGAAAGTTTCCTAAGCCAGGAATCAGAGACTGGGGGCCTATTTTCTGCTGTGCCAGCAAGTGGCTATGCCTATTAACCTCTTAAGGTCACCGTTTCCTTATTTTTACTATAACTAAGATTATTTCTTTAACTTTAACTTCTATGTTTCTAAGAAAGATTCCTCTAAGCATTCTAAAGGCTAAAGATTGAAATGCGTTCACCACAAAGGCCATACATTGTCTTTCTCTGGAATTCTTTAGCTATAAATTGAAAAACTCCAGATGGAACAAAGATTTAAATGTAAAATCCTGAAAACATAGGACTAGAAAAAATACATAGTCATATTTTATTATAATCTTGGAGTGAGGAAAACTAAATACTAAGAAACACCATCTTCACTGTATATGACAAGGAAAATTGACTAGGAAACTTGAAAAGCTATTTACACAATTTTCTTCTAATGGAGCACTGTACAGAATAGGTATTCAAAAATACTTGTTGAATAAATAAATGAGTGAATGAATGTAGTGGAATTATACTTAAATTATAAAATCAGAGAATTCTATCTAATTATGTAATTTATAATCTGTCTTCATCGCCATCTATATTGTTATTCATAGTACTTTTAAATTAATACAAACAACTTATGAAAAGTATAAGCAATATAGAAATGGCCTTCTTTTTCTTCACTGCATAGTTTCCCATCGAACAGAAAAAAATATGATTTACATAGTCTGCTTCTTACTGGTGGATATTTAATTTATTTCTTATTTTTAATCTTCTTAACAAAGATATAATGTTCATTTCTTTGAACTTGAACAAGTATTTGTATAAGATAAATTCTAGGAGGGGAATTTACAGAAATACTTGAGGTGAGAAAGCATACACACACTTAAAATTGTAGTTCATATTACCAATACCATATTACCAAAATGTTGTACCAATTTATACTCAAACCAGAAGTTGATGAGTATATTTGTTTCTCCACATCCTCACAAAATACTGGTGACACAAGCTTCAAGAACAGTCTATCTGAGAGGTGAAGAATTGTATCTCTTTATTGTTTAGTCTAAATATTTCTAACTATTAGTGAAATTGAAAACCTTTTCACTTTTAGTGACATTATAGTGATGTTATGTTTCTTCCAAGAATTTATAGCTTATGTCTCTTGCCATTTTTCAATTGTGGTGCTTGTACCATATTTATTATTGATTTATAAGACCCCTTTGTAGATGAGGTAAACCAGTCTTTTGTCTGTAATCTGTGTTGCAGTTTTGCTAGCTTATGTTCAACTTCATTTATGGCATATTACGTCAAATTTTATTGTATAGAATTTTATAATCTTCATGTTGGGGTATTTATCATCTTGTCATGGTTTTTTATGTTTAGAAAAGCTTTCCTCACTCTATGATTACAGTAAAATATAACTATAGATTTTTTCTAGTCCTTCTATGTTTTCATGATTTTACCTTTAAATCTTTCCTCCATCTGGAGTTTTCTAATTTATGTTTAAAGACTTCCAGTGAAAGACAATCTATGGTCTTTATGGTGAACACACTTCAATCTTTAGCCCCTAGTATGCTTAGAAGAATCTTTCTTAGAAACAGAATTTAAGAAAGGTTGAGCATATCAAGGTACCTTGATTTACCTTCCCAAATACAATGAATTTCCATTCCCAAACACAGCGAAGATGATACTTCTTAGTATTTAAGAAAACTGAAGCAGGTAACATATCTAATATAACAGCAGAATTAATATTCAGTCTAAAAACCCAACAGAAAGGAACAACACAGGTAGAACTTCACCAGCTGGTTGTGAAAGATTAGTTATGCAGTTGGTTAGGAATGACAGTACTGTTGTTGCAGTACTCGTGTTGCATTTTTACTACGAATGTAGAGTTGGAAGAGAAAAAATATTGCCTCCCCAATGTTTATTGCTCTTAAAATTCTCAATTCTTTCTCCCATTACCTAACTTAAGAAGAAAAGATAAAAGAGAAATTATCTGCAACTCTGTATTAGTCTGTTCTCATGCTGCTAATAAAGACATACCAGAGGCTGGGTAATTTCTAAAGAAAAAGAGGTTTAATGGACTCACAGTTCCACATAGCTGAGGAGGCCTCACAATCATGGAGGAAGGTAAAGGACAAAGGCACATCTTACATGGTGGCAGGCAAGAGAGCTTGTGCAGAGGAACTGCCCTTTATAAAACCATCAGATTTCATGAGACTTATTCACTACCACGAGAACAGTATGGGGGAGACCATTCTCATGATTCAATTTTCTCCAGCTGGCCCCACCCTTGACATGTGGGGATTATTAAAATTCAAGGTGAGATTTGGGCGGGGATACAGCAAAACCATATCAAGCATTATGAATTAACATCAAGAAAAGGGAAATTTGGCAAGACTGAAAATCAGCCTATGTACTGGTTCATCTTAAGAGGTTGTTAACATATTGAAACTTTTTCCTCACAGTTGATAGGAAGCCACTGAAACTCTCATGCTTCTCATAGCCTTGACTGCCCTTCCTTCCCCCAGCATTCTCAGACCTCTCCATGGTAAAGACACAAAGGACCTAATTCTGGTCCCAGCAGAGGCATCCAGGACCTTGCTGCAGGACTATGGCTGGTGTCCTTCTGAAAGGTCAGCCCCATGCCCTAATCTCTTCCTTTTGAGTAACCATTGACTTTGAGGACATTCAGCAGTCTCGTAAGTAGTCACCATCTCCACTGTATTTATCACCAGCTACCTCACTTTGGTGTTGGCAAATCTAAGTATCTGCAGCCATAACTGTTCTCACATCTCCCAACTCCCACTGCTCTGCCATGCCCCTTAACACTTGCCATCCTACAGCTACATGTGCAAGATAAAGATCATTGATTCACCCAAGGCTTTGGCCAAAGCTTTGGATCTCCATATGTTACCCAATAGAGGGTAAAATTTAGATGAATTTTGTGGGATGAAAAAGACTTGAAAATGAATGAAGATTTTGGTCTTGTCTGTGACATATGCACTGATTGCGAGAGAAAATCAGAGTTCTAGTTTCTTGATCTGTTGTATAGAATTAACATTAATTTTTGTTATCTTAATCATTTATGTTATTGACTTTTCTGTTCTAGTCCTGCTTTTCTCAGTTTTCAGTATGATTTTGGACGTTTATCTCTACATATTCACTTTCCTACCTAAGACTCCATTTACAACTCTGCTCTGTCCTCTCATTAAAATTCAGAGTCCACACCAAGCTTCTACTTTGATTGACTGAGTGATTTTTTCTTCTGCTCATGTTTGGCAGGCCTTTAATAGTAATTAAAGGTTTCCCTAATATGTTCATAGGGCTCTCTGATAATCAAGAAGAAGTCACTTTGATTGATAGTCTCTGTTATGAAAATAGGAAGGCAGGACCTCTTAACAAATTTCCATGAAGAAAAATTCAGTAGATGAAATGTTCCAAATGAATGTCCAGACATATTTAACCTCAAAGCAGAATTATTTGAAAGGCCAATGTGAGCTTTTATTGTCTGGCAACGATATCAAAGTGAAGCCCGGAATATGGATTCTGAGCATCCTAAGGCCTGAAAAAGCCCCTGGGGTTCCCTTTCTCCTACTCATTAGCTGGAAGTCTTTGGTGGTGTGAAGGATCAACTAGAAATCTATAGCAATAAAGCTGGTGCTGAGGCTGTCCTGGCAGGTGAGAAATTAAGACAGGAAGTGAATCCTGTGGGCTTTAAAATAATGAGGAGAAATGGCAAAACCAACAGCAGTGGGTAAAGGGCATGAACAACTAAAGAGTCTCCATGGGTCGTCATTGGAAAACATATTATTTCAGTATATATTCTCTTGATTTAGTGCCTGCTGCCTGAGGTCTGTGGTACCACTAAAGCTAATAAATCATTGCTCTGGATGACAGCCTGAGCACCTGTGTTTTATCATACAGCAGGAAACCTTGTAAATTACCAGGAGAAGCAACTAGTGACCATGCAGCAGAGCTATGAGAATCAGTCAAAGCCTCAGTCCATTAAGCCCATTTCATTTTATTTGCAGGTGCATTAAAAGAAATAGGGAGCACTGCAAAAAGATGAGCCCCAGCCTTTTGATTAGTGTATAATGAGAACGACACAGGACTGCTACAGCAGAATCCTAATGGCCTACAGATGGAATATGTCCACAATGGGACCCCACCTGCCTCTGTCTACCCATTGGCTATGTTGCAATTTAGCCTATAAAAGCAATAGGACAACTTCAAGAGAGTTTGTAGCAGGCACAGAAACCTTGCTTTGTGCTTTTAGTGCTTTTGAGCTTTGTTTTGTAGAGAAAGTTGGCTTATGAGTTCACTGGATGTGTCACACTTTTCAAAACTTTTGATTCTGTAACTTCCTCTCAAACAAATTGGCCAGGAAAAAAAAAAATGTGCTAAAGTGAAATATCATTTTCTTAGCAAATTTCTCTAAGTGAATAAGCTCACTCTTTTTTCACCCCTGAATTTTTATTCAAACTTCTCCTATCTGGTTATGAAAACCTGTATTCTTGAGTATTCATTAGAGCTGGAAGTAAAAGGAAGTTTAAGACTAAACGATATGTTTTTGCGACTCACTTTAATGGAGTTATCAGCCATAAGATACACATCCACAAGAGACAACCTCTAACAGTGCTTTTCTCCAAGCACTTCTTGATTTATGGTTTCCTGTCTGTCATTTCAAGCAAATCCAATACTCCTAACTTAGGTCAAGATGACATTTAACCGTGTAGGGCTAAGTTTCAGATTACCTAGAAATCATTTACCTGAATTGAATATATGCAGTGCTATTCTGAGGTCAGACTTATTTACATGGAAGAATTCTGAATACACCTGCCAGGCTTCCAAATACAAGACCACAGCCCAAATTTCAGCTTGCCAACTTGTAGAAGAGAGGAGAAAGGGAGTTGTGATTATCTCTAATTGTCTGTACTTGTAATAGCCAGATGGCCATAATTCAGCAAAACCAACAGCTCTCTCTTCCCTGTCATTTCTTTCAAAGCTGTGAGCTGGACAGGGAAGGAAGATAAACATAGATCTTCCCTTCAAACAGTCCCTCCCCATTGACTATGGGTAGTAATTCCTGCAAGCACAACTCATAGGAAGATCCCTTCTTTGTGCCTTTCAGTAAGTGACTGTTCAGCCAGTTCTCAATTATTCAGGGAGAAGGCCTGCCACATTCTGGATAATTTTCATTCTGTGTATCCTTCATACTCTATCATCGTCTCTTCACATGCTGTCTGCTATATCTAGTTGTGCCATTGCTGGGGTGACAGAAAGAAGCATCACCCATCAGCAGCCTCCTCCCCATCAACCGTGTCAACTGCACATCCAGCAGGGTTGCTAGAGTAAGTACTCCATCAAACTTCCACCTCTCAAGGCTGTCAGCCCAAGATGATGTATCTACAAAGGGATTTCAGAGCTTTATAAGCAAATAATGCCTCCTCCAAAGCACATATTAACTGAGCAAAAAATACGCCTTAAATTCAGCATGTGCATTTGCATAGTTACACAGAAGCCCCTGCTGCTTATTTGCCTAAGATAATGAAAGAGCATACAAGGAACCTTCTCCACTGGAGCCTAAGCACATGCAGAAAACATGATGGGTTGATTTAAAGTTTTAATTTCCTTTTTCTGGGGTGAGGAAGAGTCATCATTTGGACTAATTTAGATGACTCACAGTATCTGGAAAAAGAGGGAGTAGCCCAGGGTAGAAACTCTTATAAATCTTTTTTTTTTTTTTTTTTTTCAGTGCTGCTGATTTATTTCAGTATGTTCTACCAAATTTTCTTCTCTGTTAAATGAGGTTAATACCTGTAGAAAGACAGTAAAGCCTAAATGTTATGAAAAGCTGTGAAGTTCGACAAAGCTTTGTAGCAACATGAAACCCTAACACTGCAAATCAGATTCATAGGACATCTACTCCCAACTTTCACAGAACAAATCATGTGGTTTCTCATAATCACCCTAGGTTACTACTCCAGAGCAGCATCAAGAAAACTCGTTTCTAGATTTTCCCATCATTAAGAATTTTTCTTTCAGCAAAATATTCTTGAAGGTGATTTTTGTGGTACATCCTAATCAGGCATGTCCCCTTAAACCCTTTTTAGACTGATAAGCAATAAAAATAATCAGATGTTCAACACTTCCTTTTCTCAGGTAAGTTAAGTTTAGCTTTTTATAAACATTAGTCATTGAAATTTTAAAACTATTTGTTTAATTGACACATTATCATTTCACATATTTATAAGATAAAATTTGGTGTTTCAATATATATCTCTGTTGTATAGTGATCCAATTGGGGTAGTGTATCCATTACCTCACACATTTATCCTTTCTTTGTGGCAAGAATACTCAAAGGCTTCTCTTCTAACTATTTTGTAATATACAATATTTTACCATTAATTATAGTCAACCTACTGCTCATTAAAACACCAGAATTTTCCTTCTATCTAAAATTTGTACCTTGTACAAATTATTTGTACTTTGTACCTGTTGGCCAACCTTTTCCCATCCTACCTTCCCAGTTCCCCTCCTAAGTCTCTGCTGGCAACTGTTCTACTCTGCTTCTAAGATATCAACTTTGTTGTTTCTTTTAAGAGTCCATACAAATAAGATAATATGGTATCTGTCCTTCTGGGTCTGACTTATTTCACTGATATGAATTGGCTGTGTCCCCATCCAAAATCTCACCTTGAATTGTAATCTCCATAATCCCCATAATCTTCACATGTCAAGGGTGGGACCAGGTAGAGGTAAGTGGATCACGGGGTCGGTTTTCCCCATGCTATTCTCATGATAGTGAGTCGCACGAGATCTGATGGTTTTGTAAGAGTCTGGCATATCCCCTGCTTGCACTCACTCCATCCTGCTGCCCTGTGAAGAGGGTGCCTGCTTCTCCTTTGCCTTCCACCATAATTGTAAGTTTCCTGAGGCCTCCCCAGCAGTGCAGAACTATGAGTCAATTAAACCTCTTTCCTTTATAAATTACCCAGTCTTGGGTATTTCTTCACAGCAGTTTGAGAATGGCCTAATTCATTCACTTAACATGATGTCCTACAGGTTCATCCTTGTCAAAAATTACAGGATTTTATTCTTTTTAGGCCTGAATAGTATAGTATGCCATTGTATATATATACCACATTTTCTTTATCCATTCTTCCATTGATGGACACTTAGGTTCATTCCATATCTTGGCTATTGTAAACAGTGTTGTCATAAACATTTCTTTTGAATATATACAAAATAGGATTGCTGGTTCCTATTTCTATTTTTGATATTTTGAGGAATCTCCAGACTGTTTTTCCATAATGACTGTACTAGTTTACAATCCCACCAGCAGTTTGTAAATAGTCCCTTTTCTCCACATCCCATCTAACACTTGTTTAATTTTGTCTTTTTGATCAAAGCTATTCTAACTGGAGGGAGGTGGCATCTCATTGTAGTTTTGATTCACATTTCTCTGATGATTAACAGTGTTAAGCATTTTTTACATGTCTATTGGCTATTTGTATGTCTTCTTTTGAGAAATATCTATTAAGGTATTTTGCCATTTTTAAACTGGTTGTTTTTTTGCTTTTTACTATTGTGTTGTTCAAGTTTCTTATATATTCTGGATCTTGACACCTTGTCAGACGTGTAGTTTACAAACATTGTCTTCCATTCTGCAGGCTGCCTCTTACTGTATTAATAGTTTTCTTTGTTGTGCAAAAGCTCTTTTAGTTTGATGTACTCCCATTTGTCTATTTTTGCTTTTATTGCCTGTGCTTTTGAAGGCTCATTTTAGAAACTTCTTGCCCAGCCCAATGACGTGAAGCATTTCCCCTACATTTTCTTCTAATAGTTTTATGGTTTGGGGTTTTATATTTAAGTCTTTAATTGATTTTGAGGTAATTTTGGTATATGGGTGAGAAGTAGGGGGTCTTGTCTCATTTATCTGTATGTGGCTATCCAACTTTCCCAGTACCATATATTGAAGAGACTGTCTCTTCCCCAGTGCGTGTTCTTGGTCCCTTTGTCAAAAATTAGTTGGGTGTCAGTGGTTGGATTTATTTCTGGGCTCTCTATTGTTTCACTGGTCTATGTATCTGTTTCTATGCCAGTACCATACTATTTTTATTACTATAGCTTCGTAGTATATTTTGCAATCAGCTAGTGAAATGCCTCCAGTTTTGTTCTTTTTGCTCAGCATTGGTTTGACTATTCAGGGTCTTTGGGGTTCCATATAAATTTTAGTATTGTTTTTTCTATTTCTGTAAAGAATGCCAGGCTGGGTGCAGTGGCTCACACCTGTAATTCCAGCACTTTGGGAGGCTGAGGTGGGAGGGTCATGAGGTCAGGAGATCGAGAATATCCTGGCTAACACAGTGGAACCCTGTGCCTACTAAAAAATACAAAAAATTAGCCAGGCATGGTGGCGGGCACCTTTAGTTTCAGCTACTCGGGAGGCTGAGGCAGGAGAATGGCACGAACCCAGGAGGCAGAGCTTGCAGTGAGCCGAGATGGTGCCACTGTACTCCAGCCTGGTTGACAGAGCGAGACTTCATCAAAAAAAAGAGAAAAAAAAAAGAATGCCAATACTGTTTTGATAGAGATTGCATTAAATCTATATATTGCTTTGTGTAGGATGGTCATTTTGATAATATTAATGCTTCCAGTCCATAAACATGGAATATCTTTTCCTTTATGTGTATCCTTTTCAATTTCTTTCACAGTTTTCCTTGCAGCAATTTTTTTTACCTCCTTTATTCCTAGGTATCTTATTTTTTTTTGTAATGACTGTAAATGGAATTTTTTTCTTAATGTTTTTCAGATACTTCACTATTAACATATAGAAATGCTACTGATTTTGTGTGTTGATTTCGTATCCTGCAACTTTACTGAACTTACTAGTTCTAACAGTTTTTTGGTGGCGTCTTTAGGGTTTTCTATATATAAGTTCCTGTCATCTGCAAACAAGGACGATCTGACTTCCAAACTGGAAGCTTTTTGTTTCTTTATTTTGCCTAATTGCTCTGGCTAGGACTTCAAGTACTACGCTGAATAAAGTGGTGAAAATGAGGTAATCTTAGAGGACAAATTTTCAGCTTTTCCTCACTCAGTATGATGTTAGCTGTAGGTCTGTCATATATAGCCTTTATTGTGTTGAGGTACATACCTACAACACGTTTGTTGAGAGTTTTTATCATGAAGGGATGTTGAATTTTGTCAAATGTTTTTTCTGCATCTGTTAAAATTATCACATAGTTTTTGTCTTTCTGTTAATGTGGTATGTCACATTTATTGATTTGCATGTTATACTATCCTTGCACCTGCAGGATGAATATTATCTGATTATAGTGAATGATCTTTTTAATGTGCTATTGAATTCAGTTTGCTAATATCTTGCTGGGAATTTTTGCATCTGTGTTCATCAGGGATAGCAAAGAGAAAGCCATCAAGATTAGAAAGAGAGAACTAAAACTGATGTTTATTTGCAAAGTAAATAATTATCAATGTAAAAATCCAAAAAGAATTTAAAGAAAACTTCTAGAATAAATACATTTAGCAAGGTAAGGATATGAGGTCAAAGTACAAAAAGTCAACTGTTTTTCTGTATACTAGCACCAGACAATTGAAAAGAGCAATTTAAAAATCAATGCCATTTACAAGAGTTCAAAAATCAAGACATTGTAGTATTAAAATAATGAATAAATAGGTGAATGAACAGAATGGAAGTATTCAGAAATAGACCCACATATATAGCATCAATATATTTTAGACAAAAACCTAAGACAAAACAATTGAGAAAACAGAGTCCTTTCAACAGACAGCACTGGAATAACTATATAAATGTATTTAAAAAAGAAAAAGAATCTTGACTCCTTCATCACACCATACACAAAATTATTTTGAAACACATTATATAGACCTGAACTTAAAGCTAAAAGTCTAAATATCTTAGAATAAAAAAACAGAATATTTATATTAGTTGAGGTAAGAAAATATTTCTTAGGGGACAAAAAAAGTAATAACCATAAAGTACTAACTTCATCAAAATTTAAAAGTCATCAAAAGACACCCCTGGGAAAATGAAAAAGCAAGCCACAGACTGGGCAACAATTTTGCAATGATCTTATCTGACAAGGGACTTATATCCCAAATATGTAAAGAGCTCAATAATAAGAAGACAACCCATTTTTACAATGGGTGAGTTTTTTTTTTTTTTAATGCATTTTTTTTTTTATACTTTAAGTTCTACGGTACATGTGCATAACGTGCAGGTTTGTTATATATGTATACTTGTGCCATGTTGGTGTGCTGCACCCATCAACTCATCAGCACCCATCAATTCGTCATTTATATCAGGTATAACTCCCAGTGAAATCCCTCCCCCCTCCCCCCTCCCCATGATAGGCCCCGATGTGTGATGTTCCCCTTCCCGAGTCCAAGTGATCTCACTGTTCAGTTCCCACCTATGAGTGAGAACATGCGGTGTTTGGTTTTCTGTTCTTGTGATAGTTTGCTAAGAATGATGGTTTCCAGCTGCATCCATGTCCCTACAAAGGACGCAAACTCATCCTTTTTTATGGCTGCATAATATTCCATGGTGTATATGTGCCACATTTTCTTAATCCAGTCTGTCACAGATGGACATTTGGGTTGATTCCAAGTCTTTGCTATTGTGAATAGTGCCGCAATAAACATACGTGTGCATGTGTCTTTATAGCAGCATGATTTATAATCCTTTGGGTATATACCCAGTAGTGGGATGGCTGGGTCATATGGCTATTTATGACAACCCACAGCCAATATCATACTGAATGGGCAAAAACTGGAAAAAGTCCCTTTAAAAACTGGCACAAGACAGGGATGCCCTCTCTCACCACTCCTATTCAACATAGTGTTGGAAGTTCTGGCTAGGGCAATCAGGCAAGAGAAAGAAATCAAGGGTATCCAGTTAGGAAAAGAAGAAGTCAAATTGTCCCTGTTTGCAGATGACATGATTGTATATTTAGAAAACCCCATTGTCTCAGCCCAAAATCTCCTTAAGCTGATAAGCAACTTCAGCAAAGTCTCAGGATACAAAATTAATGTGCAAAAATCACAAGCATTCTTATACCCCAGTAACAGACAAACAGAGAGCCAAATCAGGAATGAATTTCCATTCACAATTGCTTCAAAGAGAATAAAATACCTAGGAATCCAACTTACAAGGGATGTCAAGGACCTCTTCAAGGAGAACTACAAACCACTGCTCAGTGAAATCAAAGAGGACACAAACAAATGGAAGAACATACCATGCTCATGGACAGGAAGAATCAATATCGTGAAAATGGCCATACTGCCCAAGGTAATTTATAGATTCAATGCCATCCCCATCAAGCTACCAATGAGTTTCTTCACAGAATTGGAAAAAACTGCTTTAAAGTTCATATGGAACCAAAAAAGAGCCCGCATTGCCAAGACAATCCTAAGTCAAAAGAACAAAGCTGGAGGCATCACGCTACCTGACTTCAAACTATACTACAAGGCTACAGTAACCAAAATGGGTGAGTTTTGAATACACACTTTGCCAGGAAGATAGAGTGGCCAATAAGCACACAAAAAGACCTTCAACATCATTAGTCATAAGAGAACTGCAAAAATCAGAATAAAGTACCACTTCACACTCACTACAATGTTAACATTTTAAAAGGTTTCATGAATTGATAGCAGAAATGTGGAATGATACAACCACATTGGAAAACTGTTTGGCAGTATCTTAAACATATACTTAACCTGTGGTCTAACAATTCCGTTACTAGGTATTTACCAAAAAGAAATGAAAACATTTCTTTGTGTCCACACAAAGACTTATACAAACATGTTCACAGCAGCTATATAAATGATAGCCAAAAGTGAAAACCATCACATAAACTATCAACAGGAAAAAACGGATAAGCAAAATGTTATATACCATATAATAGAATATAAAACAGTAATCTTTTAAAACAAAATACTGGCATGTGCAACAACACAAATGAACATCAAAAACATTATGCTTGGACATAGATACAAAAATATATAATCAATTATTACATCATACAAATAAAATTAGAGAACATTCAAAATGTTCTAATCCATAATACTAGAAACTAGAGCACTGGTTGCCTATCAAGGGGTAGAGATTAATAGGAAAGGGCCTCTATAGAGGCCCTTTCTGAGCTGGCGAAGATGTTCTATATCTTATTTGAGTAGTTGGTCATATGAACAAATGTTGGTCACATTTGTCTAAACTAATTCACCTGCAGCTTTAGGATTTGTGCATTTGCTATATGTAATTCTTATCCCAAGAAAAAAGGAGAAAAATGAAAGAAAAATAATCACATGGAAAATACTGAATATTAATTCTATATTGTCCATACCTCAAAACATAAAGTATCATCTAATTGCAAACTAATAATCTATGTAAATACTCACTGAACACTTGCTGTGTGCTAGGAATCTTGTTGGTGGGGTGTGTGTGTGTTTTAAGAGACAGGGTCTTGCTCTGTTACCCAGGCTAGAGTGCAGTAGCATGATCATGGCTTACTGCAATCGAACTCCTGGTCTCAAGAAATCTTCCCACCTCAGCATCCTGAGTAGCTAGGACTACAGGAGCATGCCACTGTAGCCAGCTAATTTATTTTTTAAAATCGTTTTGTAAAGACAGGGTCTCAGTATGTTGCTTAGGCTGGTCTTGAACTCCTAGACTCAAGCAATCCTCCCACCTCAGCCTCCCAAAGTGCTAGTATTACAGGCATAAGCCATAGCACCTGGTCACTAGGAACCTTTTTGAATGAGCACAGTTAATGAATTTTTCTCATTTTATCATCAGGGTATCCTATGAGGGTACATTTTATTATCATCACCACACTTTACAGATGAGGAAACTGAGGCCTGGAGACAGTAAATAATTCACTTAGAATGACAGAACTAATACGTAAAAACCTATACCTGACCGTCTAACTATAGAAACCAGGCTCTTAAACAACATGGATCATCTGAAAAGCACTTGTTTGGGCTTAGGAAGGCTTCAATACCTATGCTTGAATTGATGAGAAATGTTGATGGGAAAAAGATATATTGTATCTAAGAGGTGAAGGATTTAAGAGAAACAAAATGTCTTAGGTTAGTGAATTCAAGGTAACATTAGTCGTGATGATAATGATAGCTAAAATTTATTGAGCACTAACTATATATCAGACATTTTCCAAGCACTTAATGAATTTTAATCATTAATGCCTCACAATGGTCCTATTAAGTAGGTCTGATTATTCTCATTTTTATAGATGAGGAAACTGAGGCAGAGAGTTTTAGTCATTTAATAGACATACACAGCAAGTAAGTGATAGAAATCAGAAAGACATTGGGGAACAGACAAAATAAGAAAAGAAATCTGCACGGTATTTATATTCCTGCAAACTCAAAGATGATATAATACTTCCCAAGAACACAGTTGAAATTAGCCGTAAGAACGTCATAACGAGAAAAGCCACAAGCAAAGCGAGCAGAGAGTAATCAGAGACAGAGCTACCCATGTTTCAGCTATAGCTACCTTAAGAAAAGGCCTATGAAGGTGACTGGAAGGGGTTTGTGCATTGGATAAAGAAGACTTCCACAACAGACAGTCTCAAGTTGTACATTGTGATTGAATTCTCTCTGACAGAACTTCTTGGGTACCATGGTCACATCATAGGTCAGACTGACATGGTCTTAGGCTTTAACGGAAATAAACTAGACATTTGTGAATTTACATAACTTCACTTGTTCTATGGACAGCTACTGCATAAAGTGAAACCCCAGATTAAGGGAAGAGTGAAAAGCACATTCTCCCCATGTTGCGGCTGGCAGTTTTGGCATACTGCTGCCATGACTCTCTCCCTGGCCTTGCAGCCATCAAAGAAACTTGAGACCACTCAATGGAGTAAAGATAAGTAGATGGGAACAAATAAGAACACGAGGTTGTCTTTTATTATGAAACTATCAAATAATCCCAATCAAATACAACATTTTGAATCAAAAAAGCAAATGCTATGAAAATCGGCCTTAAGTGGGGATGCAAAACAGGTCATCTTCTCCAACTCAGCTTAGCTGCACCTCCTTCCTTGCTGGGATGAACTGTATTACATCTCTGAGGGCGGATATTCACCATGAAGCTTGGCAGCAAACGATCCAAGTCCAAAGTGACTCCTAATAGCTGAGCAAAAAGACAGATGAACGTCAAGCCTTCACTTACCCCCTATGCTAGGCTGCAGGCTGAGGAAGAGGAATCAGCTCGGTAGGCAGATGGAAGAAATGCAGCCTTTCTTAGCTTTCCCACTTCAAGAATACTGGGTGTATGTCGTAATTTTCAAATATATATATACTAACAGAGAAAAGAGAAGCTAGAAAATCATATCCAGAGGTAAATATTTAAATTTTTAATAGGCTAACTATAAGCATATGCTATAGGAACAGAATTGAAGAAACATCTGGGGCAGGCATTTTTTATCTTTATTGGGAAATTTGACAGACTGTTTTTTACCAAGTTGGGAAAAAAAAACAGTATGAAATGATGGTTTTTAGTATACTAGTTTTTATTTGTGTTTCTACAATACATAGAAATTCATGTCTTGAAAATGCACTCAATAACAACAGTGATTAAGAAAATACAGTGTATTTTGCTTTGATCATTGCAAGGATGAAAAAATACTACCGCAATTATCTTTTAACCACTAGAGATCCCTGATATAACCAGGTACATCTTTAATATAAAACATATGAGTGTTTTCTCTGTAAAATGCCTGTACATATATATAATGTGACACTCGAGGTGGCATGGCAATTAAGGGCATAATTGCTGTAATTACTGATGGAATTACTCATATTCCTCTATGCTACTTTTTCTAATTATCTTGGTTTAATGAAAATGTGTGTTTTTGCATTGAACAGGATGTGGCCATCATTTGGCTGCCTGCCTGGGATGATGTACAGTGTCTGTCCCTTGAATGAACATAGTGCAGAGAGGTCACCACTTGTTTGCAGGAAGAAGAGGTTTCTGGAACACAACAGGCAATTTAAATGCATGTCATGAACATCCTACAAAAGCTCACAGATGGATTTCACTGGAAGAAATATAACAGTAGGGGGGACATTATCCTAGAAGGAGCCCAATAGCTTTACAGTCTTCAGGCTTTAATGAGAATGACTTGTAAAAATAGTACAAAGGTTTCATACTGTTTGTCCATTCTTCTTCTAGTCTCTAACTCAAAAACAGATTCAAACAGTACCATTTTTCCTGGTTTTGTTACACTCTTTATCATAAGAATGAGGTGTTTTAAACTTACTGAAAATTGCAAGACTTCTGGAAGTACGCTCTCTCTCTCTCTCTCTCTCTCTCTCTCTCTCTCTCTCCCCCGCCCCCCTCCCTCTCCCTCTCCCTCTCTATCTCTTTTACTTCATATATTTTAAATGTCTTGGAAACTTAATTGGCTGGCTATACTATTTATTTATTTATTTATTTATTTATTTATTTATTTATTTATCAGCCTGCTGGACAGAAGTTAATCATTCAACAAAGACTATAAAGTCACTCAAAACATATATCTGATATATGCAAAAAGCACTTTGTAAATTCAGGTAATTATTGGTATCACAGCCCCTTGGCATCACTAAGTAGAAGGGGTTTGGTATTTACGTTCTTAATTGTGAAAATCACATAGAAGGAAAAGATAAAGTTGAGGAAATTATCTTGACTCAATCACAACAAATCTTAAGATCTACTTTCACGGCCTGTATTAATTTCCTATTGTTGTTTTTAACAAATAACCATAAATTTACTGGCTTAAAACATTAGAAGTTTAATAGCTTAGAGTTCCAGGGGTCAGAAGTCTACAGTAGGTCAGTAGGGCCACATTCCTTCTAGAGGCATTCTTTTTTCTTTTTTTTTTTTTAGTTTTATTTTAGATTTGGGGGTACATGTGAAGCTTTGTCACATATGTAAATGTGACACAGGGATTTGTTATACATATTATTTCATCACCCAGGTATTAAGCCTAGTACCCAATAGTTTTCTTTTCTGCTCTTCTTCCTACTCCCACCCTCGCTGCTCAAGTATACCCCAGTTTCTGTTGTTTCCTTCTTTGTGTTCCTATGTTCTTACCATTTAGCTCCCACTTATAACTGAGAACATGCGGTATTTGGTTTCCTGTTTCTGCATTTGTTTTTTGTTTTTTTTTTTTTGGTACACAATATTTATTTATTATGTTTTTTAATTATACTTGAAGTTCTAGGGTACATGTGCACAATGTGCAGGTTTGTTACATATGTATCCATGTGCCATGTTGGTGTGCTGCACCCATTAACTTGTCATTTACATTAGGTATGTCTCCTAATGCTATCCCTCTCCCCTCCCTCCACCCCACAACAGGCCCCAGTGCGTGATGTTCCCCTTCCCGTGTCCAAGTGATCTCATTGTTCAATTCCCACCTATGAGTGAGAACATGCGGGGTTTGGTTTTTTGTCCTTGCGATAGTTTACTGAGAATGATGGTTTCTAGCTTCATCCATGTCCCTACAAAGGACAGGAACTCATCCTTTTTTATGGCTGCATAGTATTCCATGGTGTATATATGCCACATTTTCTTAATCCAGTCTATCATTATTGGACATTTAGGTTGGTTTCAAGTCTTTGCTATTGTGAATAGTGCTGCAATAAACATATGTGTGCATGTGTCTTTACAGCAGCATGATTTATAATCCTTTGGGTATATCCCCAGTAATGGGATGGCTGGGTCAAATGGTATTTCTAGTTCTAGATCCTTGAGGAATTGTCACACTGTCTCCCACAATGGTTGAACTAGTTTACAGTCCCATCAACAGTGTGAAAGTGTTCCTATTTCTCCATATCCTCTCCAGCACCTGTTGTTGCCTGACTTTTTAACGATCGGCATTCTAACTGGTGTGAGATGGTATCTCATTGTGGTTTTGATTTGCATTTCTCTAATGGCCAGTGATGATGAGCATTTTTTCATGTGTCTGTTGGCTGCATAAATGTCTTCTTTTGAGAACTGTCTGTTCATATCCTTTGCCCACTTGTTGATGGGGTTGTTTTTTTCTTGTAAATTTGTTTGAGTTCTTTGTAGGTTCTGGATATTAGCCCTTTATCAGATGAGAAGATTGCAAAAATTTTCTCCCATTCTGTAGGTTGCCTGTTCATTCTGAAGGTAGTTTCTTTTGCTGTGCAGAAGCTGTTTAGTTTAATTAAATCCCATTTGTCAGTTTTGGCTTTTGTTGCCATTGCTTTTGATGTTTTAGACATGAAGTCTTTGCCCATGCCTATGGCCTGAATGGTATTGCCTAGGTTTTCTTCTAGGGTTTTTATGGTTTTAGGTCTAATATTTAAGTCTCTAATCCATCTTGAATTAATTTTTGTATAAGGTGTAAGGAAGGGATCCAGTTTCAGCTTTCTACATATGGCTAGCCAGTTTTCCCAGCACCATTTGTTAAATAGGGAATCCTTTGCCCACTTCTTGTTTTTGTCAGGTTTGTCAAAGATCAGATAGTTGTTGATGTGTGGTATTATTTCTGAGGGCTCTGTTCTGTTCCATTGGTCTATATCTCTGTTTTGGTACCAGTACCATGCTGTTTTGGTTACTGTAGCCTTGTAGTATAGTTTGAAGTCAGGTAGCATGACGCCTCCAGCTTTGTTCTTTTAGCTTAGGATTGTCTTGACAATGTGCGCTCTTTTTTGGTTTCATATGAACTTTAAAGCAGTTTTTTCCAATTCTGTGGAGAAAGTCATTGGTAGCTTGATGGGGATGGCATTGAATCTATATATTACCTTGGGCAGTATGGCCATTTTGACGATACTGATTCTTCCTATGCATGAGCATGGAATGTTCTTCCATTTGTTTGTAAGCTCTTTTATTTTGTTGAGCAGTGGTTTGTAGTTCTCCTCAAAGAGGTCCTTCACATCCCTTGTAAGTTCTTTCTAGAGTACTTTTCATTGTTTACAATCTCCCCTTTCCCTCCAGGAGAGGTTTGAGTCAATCTCAAACTTTCCCTTTTTCTCATTTAATGCAGAGTTAATAATAAACTAAGCAAAGTTACGCCAGAAATACAGGCTCCTTGGGGGCATCCACTGTTATCTTACATATTTTTGTTCTTAGTGTATCCTTTTATACCCTAAAAGGCATTCGTATATGTGTCTGGTATGAAATAAGGAGACAGAGTTCCACAATAGGAAAGTAGTTACTGAGCAGGAGCATAATGTTTCTTGACAGATCCACACCAACCTACAGCCCCTTAGCCATTGGTCCAATCTACCCAATAACCACGTGGAATTAAATACATCATCCTGGATGACAAAGTAACTGACAAATCATGAGGAATCAAAGGGGTCATCAACTAACTGGATAGTAGTCCAGATAAATTTTAATTAATTAATTAAAGGGAAGGGGAAAATAATAATACACAGAGAGTGCCCTGTGTCTCTTCTCTGTTTTAAGCCAATCTGACAAGATCAAGTAATATATCATCTTTATTTTTACGTCACATATTTTAAACACCTTGGAAATTTAATTGTCAAACTATATTGCTTATTCATTCGTTTCTCAGCCTGCTGGTAAAGTTAGATAAAAAATTTAACTGAGAACCATTATAATCTAAACAGTCTGGCAGTGAGTATGAATTTTATACACATCCCTAAGATGCAACTTATATCACATTCTTTTATTTCTCTAAATTTATTCAGAAAGCAGTTATTGAGTACCTACTATGTGCCAGGCACTGTGCTAAAGACAAAGCATGATTAAAAAGAAAATCTTTACTCTCATGAAGGGCTAACATTCTGTTGAGAAATATAGACAACACACATAAGTAAATAAAATATATGTGTGTGTGTGTATATATACACACATATAAACACATACACATATATCATATATATATATATATATATGATAGGGCTGTGCTCCAAGAAGAAACACAAAGCAGGAAAGGGGATGAAAATTATTGGAGGTATGAGATTAAATTCTGGCCAGGGTGGCCAGGGAAGGTCTCAACTGCAAAGGTGACTTTTAGTTAAGATGGGAAGGAAGCAAGATTAGTAATTCAAATAACTGGAAGAGGAGCATTCCATACTGAAGGGACAGCAAGTTCCAAAGCCCTGGGATTGCAAGCAGAAATAAAAGGACGGGTGTAGTGGGAACTGAAACAAAAAGCGGATGAGAGTAGTAGTAATAAAATCAGGGAAAATGAGGAGCCAGTTGCCATAGGGGTTTGTAGATCACAGTTAAGACACTGGCTTTTCCTCTGAGTGAAATGGGAAGGCACTAAAGTATTCTGAACAGAAGGGTGACATAGTCTACCTGTGCTTAACAGAGCAGTCTGGCTGCTGCACTGAGAATAGACTAAAGGAAGGTAACTGCAGAAGCAGGGGACCAGACCAAAGGGTATTGGAATAATTCAGAAATGATGTGACGTGGATCAGGTTGGTGTCCTTGGGAACTAGGAGGAATGGTCAAATTCTGATAGAGGAGAGTCAGGAGGATTTGCTCAAAATTCAGATATGGAGTGTGAGGGAAAGAGAGGAATTGAGGTTCTGGGCTACACAAGGGGGAAAATGAAGTTGCCATAATTGAAGTGGAAAAGACTATAACAGGAACTGATTTGAGAGAAAAGTCAAGTCCAATCTGGGACATGTTTAGCTTGAAATGCCTATTAGGCAGCCAACTAAAGATGTCAAGAAGACAGTTGGATATATGGTTTGGACATATTCAGCTGCAGGCTCCTCCCGGGCTGGCTGGCCAGTAATCCAATCTCAGTCATTGAATGCTAGAATCACAGGTTTACATTATTCCAGAAAACCAGGAAGGGACCAAGTCCCTTAGTCCATGATGATTCTAAACGTTGCAGTTGTTTCTTCTCCTTCGTGCTGCCATCAAGAACTGGTCCTCCGGCCATCAGAGGCCTCAAACTTGTCCACAGAGAGACACGTGTGGTCTTTAGGCCACAATGTTTCCAGTTATTAAGGGCACAGGCCCAGACCACCATATTGAGGCTCACTCATGTTTTTACGTTAGTAAGTTATTTAACTTGCCTGTGGCCTCTTCTCTGTAAAATTATTATGATATAGTAGTACCGGAATCTACCATGGAGGATTGTTGTGAGCATTAAATGTGTTAATACTCATAAAACATCCAAAATGCAGACTTGGCACCTGTACAATAAAGAATCACTCTCACCCTCACTATTATTATTGCAAGAATCTGTAGCAGGGCCTGGAACACAAGTAGAGCCACAAATCCTCAGCCGTGTTCTTAATCTCAGGGACTTTCAACATTTTTCCCCCCCTGTTACCCCAAAACTTGTCCACTTTTGCCTCCTCATTATAAACTCTCTTCTACCTGCCTCCCTGTCAAAGATTCTGAAGCAAAAAAAGATTTCTAGTGTGAGAGAAGGGAAATTGGGGCCCTTCAAAATTCTTTGAGACTTTTTTCCACAGGATAAGAATGGGGAAAGAAGATACTAGTACTAGTTACTGATTTTTAAATAGCCTATCCTTTATACTGTGACTGTACATCCTTCAATATGCTTTCCATTAGGACTATTCAAGGTCTATTCCAGTCTGTCAGCTTACTTGATTGTATCATGATCAAGAAACAAAAAGATTCAGAAAGCTCAGATGGCATGTAGACAAGCCCTTACCCAATAACAAAATGTCTTTGGGTTAGACGATTGCACAGAAAACATGGCACACAGATTTGAAGCCAAGCCTCCAGGCCTTCCTTTTGCGGCTGCTTTACCTTATCCCAAGCTCTCTCTCCTAAGTAGAGAGACGAAAATGATTTGTATTTAACCCATCACATGTTTGAATGCAAATGAGTGCTTCAGAACTTTACATAGCACATAAATACGGAATAATGCTTTTGGTATATTTCCAGTTAAAAAGCAAGTTCTCATTTGCAACAAAATATATTTTACTAACCAAACAATCTGACCAAAAACCAACAATTTGATCAATGCAGCGTATTTATCTATTGTCTGAAAAAGCAAATATCCTTCTTTTTCTTTAACTTTATGTTCAAGACCAGTGTTAGAAATCTTTACTCATCATCAAGAATGTTCTTTTTCTCTCATCTTAAAAGTAAAGTTTACTTCAATAATAGCCTTAAAAGATAGTTGTACATTTTAGCTGAAAAACACTGGATCTTTAAATTTAAAAAATCTTTCATTTAGCTTCTTCCCAAACGAGATTTCTTATAGTACTCAACCAACTTGTGAAATATTTCAGTCATATATAAGCTTTCACTGATTCCAGGCAACAGCATTTTGACAAACAAGTTTAGCATTGAAATGAACAGTAGCAATTCCGCAGAAAGAAGTTCTCTCTTTTTCATTTTAATAACATTTCTGCACGAATTCCAAAGCGATAGGGTTCCTGTTATTCTGGATACAATGCTCATTACTCATGTCTGCTGGGACATTATTGGATGTATACTTTGGAATAAAGAGGGCTTTTACAATGTCTAATATGATGTCCTTTGCAATCTGTTATTAGCCTGTGCATTGCCTTGCCAGTTAATCATCCCATTATAGATTCAGAAAATCTGACAACCCAGAGGGATTGAAATGCAGTGTGCTACAAGATTAGAAATAGCTGTATGAAAATGAAGGAAGGATAACAAATGTTGTAGATTGGTCCATAAAATAAAGGCTTCAAAAGATTTTTGTTCTGGAGATCTCTCAATACTTTTACCAGAAAAGAAACAAGAGCAATGGATAAATAGAAAGACAGGAAAGCCTTGGACTTGACCACAGGTAAGGAATAAAATAAAAGCAGTTTATTCAGGGTTTGTTGAAACCTACCCAAGATAATTAAAAATAAAATGAATACACACATCAGCTCTCTATGTACCTGTCCTATCATTTGAGAGCAGAAGAGTCCGATGCATTTCGTCAGTCATCCCAAGAACTGCACAGCGCCACTCATCTCACTACTTGTTTGTGTGTTACGGTTGGTGCCCTTGCTTCTGCGTACTTTGCTGCCATCTCCAGGAAACTGTGATGACAAGAATAGCCAAACCTGGATGGTTATTATAGCCCTAGAAAAAGTCTTGTAGGTGACTTTCTGTATTAGGAAACCCGGTATTAGAGAATATATTTTGTAAAATCAAAATATTTGCAATTATCAGTGGTTATTAGAGCACATATAGAATGTCTATTGGTTATTTATTGAGAAATGAGTCACACTAAAATGAGAGTTTCATTAGCAAAATGGCAAATTCAGAAGAAAGTCTATGAAAATTGCACTTCTACTTCACACACTGTTAAAGAGAGTAGAAAAATAGTTTGTCATGAACGTCATTATTGCTATAACAATCCAAAGAATTAATGGTGAATTGGTCTGTATAGAGTATATCGAATTACTATAAATTCAAATACTTTTTTGGTGAACAAGTTGTCTAAAGGAGACAGTACACAATGAAATTCCATCTGCTAGAGACCATAAAACAGGATAATTAAAAACATAAAGACAGGCAGGAATTGGTTTTCTCTAGGAAACATCCTAAGTCGGCGGGAGCTTTGAGACTTTCTAAAATTTACTCAATATGTCTGTATAGTGGTTACTGCTGGAACGGGTCCCCTTTGACTCTTGCGTAAATAAAAGGAAAACTGTTCTTATAGCCCTCAGGGAAAACTCAAGGTATTTCTCAGTGATGAACATGCAGCAAGTGCGCTGAGGTTCAGTGCTATGCATAATAATGTGGAGACTGTTCACAATGTCAGAGTATAGTGAAAGCTAAACACATGACTGAATGACAGTGAAGAAAGAATGACCACTTTGGCCTTGATTATTTATGTTTGATCAAAAAATATACGATGTAATAACTGTGCAACTCTGTATTCTACAGATAACATTCAATATATAAATAATATGTATCTACACTTCAGATAAATTAATAGATAGGTGACCAGGAATTTCAACATTTAATAAAAGGCCACGAACCAATCCTTATATACTCTAGTAAAAGGTATATTCTAAATACTCAATAGAAAATAATAGCTTTTTAAATATATTTTCAAAGAATTCTTAACATGTTAAGTCTAGATAGTATAGTCCACACTCAAAATAAGAATTTATATCATCTTTTCCCCAATTGGACTGAAATGCCTTTACACCAGTATAATTATTTATAACCTTAGCTCCTAGCAAAATGCACAACACAACAGACAAACATTAAATGTTTATTGAACTGAACTGCATATAGTAAACATATTCAGTAAATACAGTAAATATCACTAAAGGTTATGTATTGAGGATGGCACATCTTCTAAAGTAGTACTTTCTAATCCTTAGGACAATTGCCATCAAATTAAAGCTAAGTGCTACACTTTAGTGGGAGAAAAAATACAGTTTACAAGTAGGCTTCACTATGGAAATTAAGCCACTGTCGATATGAAAATAAATATTCTTTAGTCATCAAGCCTTCAAATGAGAGTGGTACAAATTAATGCCAATACTTTTCCTAATTCTGCCTTTTAAAAATACTATAAAACATCTAATAATTGGCACAATTTAAGTGAAAATAGTAAGGGATCAAAAAAAGAAACAGTACACACACCAAAAAACCAAAATCAACAGAGAAAATGAGCCAGTCAATTAAAGATCCTTTTGTAGAATAGAGGCCTTGACTCAGAAGACAAACCAGATAGAATTAGGTAGGACATCATTACATCACATACGGTATATAATCATAATATACCAATTAAAGAAGATCTGAAAAAGAGACAAGATGTACTCTTCCAGAAGACTTCAGAACTTTTTCAAACAATAATTGTTAGTGGCTTATAAATTTGAAAAACATACAAACATGGTTTGCCCTAAACACTGAAGACAAATTAACTTTATAAAGTAAGGGGTCTAGAGCACCCAGAGTAGAAAAAAAATGAGACATTCTTAAGGTCCTACCTTTCTGTGCATTGTCGTTAGAGTAGACCAAAGGTATTGACAAGGTAATTCACTTTACTCTAGATTAGTCTAGCATGTAATTAGACTTCTGGCTGACATCTGCCCAAGGACCAGTTCCTCCCACAGCTCTGCCAGCTGCACTGGCTTCTGTAAGTGGAACCATGTTGAATGAGTGAAAGAAGGGACCGGTCCTTTTTCAGTCTGATAATTAGCCTCCCCATCCCATTAAGCACAAGGTACAAAAAAGGGAAGAGCCTCACAATCATAACATGGCAGCTGTTCCATTTATTACAGAAAGAAAATTGATATGCTAATGCTGAGGCATGAGAAAAGTATACCTTTTAGTATATAGGTTGCACAATAGAACCTGTTTATTAACACATGTGCATAACTAAACTGAAATTATTTTCTATAAAATATACATTGGCATGCCCCAAAGCTGTATGCCCAATAAAAGCATGAACAGATTCACAACACAAGTAATTCCACAAGATACCAAAACTCCCCTCTACACCCTTCTCAAAAATCAACATGAAAGTGAAATTCAACCTGGAAAATAACTGTTCATTAATAAAACTCCTTTCTGGCTATTTCTTCCTTCTGTATACTGTAGAATCAGTCTGCTTTTTAAAAAATCAAAAATGTCATGACTTGTTAGGAGTATCAAATAAGTTAATGTACACAGAAAATGCTTATACATGTAAAACTGCTACACAAATGTTAACTTGATTTTTACTCGGTTGGATGTGACTTCTCTCTAGACTTTTTAGGCTCCCAAGTGCAAATGTTGCTGCAAATATAATCATATACTGAACTAAATTGCTATACATATTTAAACTGTAGGAACTTCAAAGTTCAAGACGGAGTGAAAATATTATTTCTCAAGATGGGCTGGTTGAAGCTGTAGAAACCTGACATCAATCTATTCCTCCATAGAACAGACCTAAGGGAACCAGCCCAAGTGTGAGGAAGCTCAGGCTAGTTGGGAAAGCAAAGTGCTTTATTAGAATGGGACACCATGTGTTCATGGGGTTACCCGTGATTCAGCCAACAATGAGACTCTACCAGGTGACACCATGAATAGCATCACTGGCCAGATCAACAGTGAGGCTGACAGATTGCAACCAATTTCTACTAGACCTACTCTCCTCACCACCCTCCTTTCCCACAGCCACTGGAGCAGGTACGTCTTTTCTACTAAGCAGGTAGGAGTGGTCAGCTGGGGTCTAATAAGGGAAGTTTGCACAGACAAAGCAGTAAAAGAGGCAGGAGCAAGCAGTCTATGCAATCTTTTTTTGTGCTATAAAATATTTTTATATACTTATTCTAAAGTTTTTTCTTTTATGTTTCTTTTTTTTACTTTTTAAATTTTTGTTAAAAAACTAATACACAAGCACACACATGAACCCAGGCCTGCACAGGGACAGGATCATCACTATCACTGTCTTGAGTCTCCACATTTTGTCCCATTGGGAGGTTTTCAGAGGCAATAACATGCATGAACTTGTCATCTCCTATGACAACAATACCTCCAACAAACAGAAAGTAAGCTTTGAAGGTCTAAGTAGCCACAGTCTTTCAGAAAGTTTTCTCTTTAAACTGTCCAGAAACATATTTCCCAACTGTTCCTTTTGGCTTATTTGAACCTCACTCATCTCTAATCACAACCTATAGTTGATTCTCCTGATCCTGTCTTGATTCACAAAATAATGAGTTGGATAACCTTTTTACATGCCTACTTTTCAGTGACTTATCACATTGAATTAAAATAGTCTTTCTATTTGTATCTTTTCCCACTCTTAGTTTTTCGTCAAGATGATCTTTATATATTTCATTCTGACCTCCAATCAGAAGCCTGCCTACTTGAATGTTATATCTAAAGGTCATTAAAATTATAATCAACACCGATTTTGAACCCTATAACCTCCCAAATGTGCTCATACCTTAGATGGACACTTCATATTGGGTTACCCAAGTCCTGGAGTTGTTTCTATGCAAAAAGTCTCCTTAGAAACCAGAAAATTGGGAGCAAGATGGCCGAATAGGAACAGCTCCAGTCTCCAACTCCCAGCGCGAGCGACACAGAAGACCAGTGATTTCTGCATCTTCAACTGAGGTACAGGGTTCATCTAACTAGGGAGTGCCGGACAATTGGTGCTGGTCAGCTGCTGCAGCCCGACCAGCGAGAGCTGAAGCAGGGTGAGGCATCGCCTCACCTGGGAAGCACAAGGGGAAAGGAATCCCTTTTCCTAGCCAGGGGAACTGAGACACACAACACCTGGAAAATCGGGTGACTCCCACCCCAATACCGCGCTTTAAGCAAACGGTCACACCAGGAGATTATATCCCATACCTGGCCGGGAGGGTCCCACGCCCATGGAGCCTCCCTCATTGCTAGCACAGCAGTCTGCGATCTAACTGCAAGGCAGCAGCCAGGCTGGGGGAGGGGCGCCCACCATTGCTGAGGCTTAAGTAGGTAAACAAAGCTGCTGGGAAGCTCGAAGAGGGTGGAGCTCACAGCAGCTCAAGGAAGCCTGCCTGTCTCTGTAGACTCCACCTCTGGGGACAGGGCACAGCTAAACAACAATAACAACAAAAGCAGCAGAAACCTCTGCAGACGCAAACGACTCTGTCTGACAGCTTTGAAGAGAGCAGTGGATCTCCCCACACGGAGGTTCAGATCTGAGAAGGGACAGACTGCCTGTTCAAGTGGGTCCCTGACCCCTGAGTAGCCTAACTGGGAGACATCCCCCACTAGGGGCAGACTGACACCCCACACCTCACAGGGTGGAGTACACCCCTGAGAGGAAGCTTCCAAAGTAAGAATCAGACAGGTACACTCACTGTTCAGCAATATTCTATCTTCTGCAGCCTCTGCTGCTGATACCCAGGCAAACAGGGTCTGGAGTGGACCTCAAGCAATCTCCAAGAGACCTACAGCTGAGGGTCCTGACTGTTAGAAGGAAAACTATCAAACAGGAAGGACACCTACACCAAAACCCCATCAGTACGTCACCATCATCAAAGACCATAGGCAGATAAAACCACAAAGATGGGGAAAAAGCAGGGCAGAAAAGCTGGAAATTCAAAAAATAAGAGCGCATCTCCCCACGCAAAGGAGCGCAGCTCATCGCCAGCAACGGATCAAAGCTGGACGGAGAATGACTTTGACGAGATGAGAGAAGAAGGCTGCAGTTCATCAAACTTCTCAGAGCTAAAGGAGGAATTACGTACCCAGCACAAAGAAACTAAAAATCTTGAAAAAAGAGTGGAAGAATTGATAGCTAGAGTAATTAATGCAGAGAAGGTCATAAATGAAGTGACAGAGATGAAAACCATGACACGAGAAATACATGACAAATGCACAAGCTTCAGTAACCAACTCGATCAATTGGAAGAAAGAGTATCAGCGATTGATGATCAAATAAATGAAATGAAGCGAGAAGAGAAACCAAAAGAAAAAAGAAGAAAAAGAAATGAACAAAGCCTGCAAGAAGTATGGGATTATGTAAAAAGACCAAATCTACATCTGATTGGGGTGCCTGACAGTGAGGGGAAAAATGGAACCAAGTTGGAAAACACTCTTCAGGATATCATCCAGGAGAACTTCCCCAACCTACTAGGGCAGGCCAACATTCAAATTCAGGAAATACAGAGAACGCCACAAAGATACTCCTCCAAAAGAGCAACTCCAAGACACAAAATTGCCAGCGTCACCAAAGTTGAAATGAAGGAAAAAATCTTAAGGGCAGCCAGAGAGAAAGGTCGGGTTACCCACAAAGGGAAGCCCATCAGACTAATAGCAGATCTCTCGGCAGAAACTCTACAAGCCAGAAGAGAGTGGGGGCCGATATTCAACATTCTTAAAGAAAAGAATTTTAAACCCAGAATTTCATATCCAGCCAAACTAAGTTTCATAAGTGAAGGAGAAAGAAAATCCTTTAAAGATAAGCAAATGCTTAGAGATTCTGTCACCACCACGCCTGCCTTACAAGAAACCCTGAAGGAAGCACTAAACATGGAAAGGAACAACCGTTACCAGCCATTGCAAGAACATGCCAAAATGTAAAGACCATTGAGGCCAGGAAGAAACTGCATCAACTAACGTGCAAAATAACCAGTTAATATCATAATGGCAGGATTAAGTTCACACATAACAATATTAACCTTAAATGTAAATGGGCTAAATGCTCCAGTTAAAAGACACAGACTGGCAAACTGGATAAAGAGTCAAGATCTATCAGTCTGCTGTATTCAGGAGACCCATCTCACATGCAGAGACATACATAGGCTCAAAATAAAGGGATGGAGGAAGATCTACCAAGCAAATGGAGAACAAAAAAAAGCAGGGGTTGCAATCCTAGTCTCTAATAAAACAGACTTTAAACCATCAAAGATCAAAAGAGACAAAGAAGGCCATTACATAATGGTAAAGTGATCAATTCAACAGGAAGAGCTAACTATCCTAAATATATATGCACCCAATACAGGAGCACCCAGATTCATAAAGCAAGTCCTTAGAGACTTACAAAGAGACTTAGACTCCCATACAATAATAATGGGAGACTTCAACACTCCACTGTCAACATCAGACAGATCAACGAGACAGAAAGTTAACAAGGATATCCAGGAATTGAACTCATCTCTGCACCAAGCAGACCTCATAGACATCTATAGAACTCTCCACCCCAAATCAACAGAATATACATTCTTCTCAGCACCACATCACACTTATTCCAAAATTGACCACATAATTGGAAGTAAAGCCCTCCTCAGCAAATGTACAAGAACAGAAATTATAACAAACTGTCTCTCAGACCACAGTGCAATCAAACTAGAACTCAGGACTAAGAAACTCAATCAAAACCACTCAACTACATGGAAACTGAACAATCTGCCCCTGAATGACTACTGGGTACATAATAAAATGAAGGCAGAAATAAAGATGTTCTTTGAAACCAATGAGAACAAAGATACAACATACCAGAATCTCTGGGACACATTTAAAGCAGTGTGTAGAGGGAAATTTATAGCACTAAATGCCCACAAGAGAAAGCAGGAAAGATCTAAAATTGACACCCTAACATCACAATTAAAAGAACTAGAGAAGCAAGAGCAAACACATTCAAAAGCTAGCAGAAGGCAAGAAATAACTAAGATCAGAGCAGAACTGAAGGAGATAGAGACAAAAAAACCCTCCAAAAAATCAATGAATCCAGGAGTTGGTTTTTTGAAAAGATCAACAAAATTGACAGACCGCTAGCAAGAGTAATAAAGAAGAAAAGAGAGAAGAATCAAATAGACCCAATAAAATATGATAAAGGGGATATCACCACGGAACCCACAGAAATACAAACTACCATCAGAGAATACTATAAACACCTCTACGCAAATCAACTAGAAAATCTAGAAGAAATGGATAATTTCCTGGACACTTACACTCTTCCAAGACTAAACCAGGAAGAAGTTGAATCCCTGAATAGACCAATAGCAGCCTCTGAAATTGAGGCAATAATTAATAGCCTACCAACCAAAAAAAGTCCAGGACCAGATGGATTCACAGCTGAATTCTACCAGAGGTACAAGGAGAAGCTGGTACCATTCCTTCTGAAACTATTCCAATCAATAGAAAAAGAGGGAATCCTCCCTAACTCATTTTATGAGGCCAACATCATCCTGATACCAAAGCCTGGCAGAGACACAACAAAAAAAGAGAATTTTAGACCAATATCCCTGATGAACATCGATGCAAAAATCCTCAATAAAATACTGGCAAACCGGATTCAGCAGCACATCAAAAAGCTTATCCACCATGATCAAGTGGGCTTCATCCCTGGGATGCAAGGCTGGTTCAACATTTGCAAAACAATAAACATAATCCAGCATATAAACAGAACCAAAGACAAGAACCACATGATTATCTCAATAGATGCAGAAAAGGCCTTTGACAAAATTCAACAGCCCTTCATGCTAAAGATGCTCAATAAATTCGGTATTGATGGAACGTACCTCAAAATAATAAGAGCTATTTATGACAAACCCACAGCCAATATCATACTGAATGGGCAAAAACTGGAAAAAGTCCCTTTAAAAACTGGCACAAGACAGGGATGCCCTCTCTCACCACTCCTATTCAACATAGTGTTGGAAGTTCTGGCTAGGGCAATCAGGCAAGAGAAAGAAATCAAGGGTATTCAGTTAGGAAAAGAAGAAGTCAAATTGTCCCTGTTTGCAGATGACATGATTGTATATTTAGAAAACCCCATTGTCTCAGCCCAAAATCTCCTTAAGCTGATAAGCAACTTCAGCAAAGTCTCAGGATACAAAATTAATGTGCAAAAATCACAAGCATTCTTATACACCAGTAACAGACAAACAGAGAGCCAAATCAGGAATGAACTTCCATTCACAATTGCTTCAAAGAGAATAAAATACCTAGGAATCCAACTTACAAGGGATGTAAAGGACCTCTTCAAGGAGAACTATAAACCACTGCTCAGTGAAATAAAAGAGGACACAAACAAATGGAAGAACATACCATGCTCATGGATAGGAAGAATCAATATTGTAAAAATGGCCATGCTGCCCAAGGTTATTTATAGATTCAATGCCATCCCCATTAAGCTACCAATGACTTTCTTCACAGAATTGGAAAAAACTGCTTTAAAGTTCATATGGAACCAAAAAAGAGCCCGCATTGCCAAGACAATCCTAAGTCAAAAGAACAAAGCTGGCGGCATCATGCTACCTGACTTCAAACTATACTACAAGGCTACAGTAACTAAAACGGCATGGTACTGGTACCAAAACAGAGATATAGACCAATGGAACAGAACAGAGTCCTCAGAAATAATACCACACATCTACAACCATCTGATCTTTGACAAACCTGAGAGAAACAAGAAAAGGGGAAAGGATTCCCTATTTAATAAATGGTGCTGGGAAAATTTGCTAGCCATAAGTAGAAAGCTGAAACTGGATCCTTTCCTTACTCCTTATACGAAAATTAATTCAGGATGGATTAGAGGCTTAAATGTTAGACCTAATACCAGAAAAACCCTAGAAGAAAACCTAGGTAGTACCATTCAGGACATAGGCATGGGCAAGGACTTCATGTCTAAAACACCAAAAGCAACGGCAGCAAAAGCCAAAATTGACAAATGGGATCTCATTAAACTAAAGAGCTTCTGCACAGCAAAAGAAACTACCATCAGAGTGAACAGGCAACCTACAGAATGGGAGAAAATGTTTGCAATCTACTCATCTGACAAAGGGCTAATATCCAGAACCTACAAAGAACTCAAACAAATTTACAAGAAAAAAACAAACAACCCCATCAAAAAGTGGGCAAAGGATATGAACAGACATTTCTCAAAAGAAGACATTCATACAGCCAACAGACACATGAAAAAATGCTCATCATCACTGGCCATCAGAGAAATGCAAATCAAAACCACAATGAGATACCATCTCACACCAGTTAGAATGGCAATCATGCAAAAGTCAGGAAACAACAGGTGCTGGAGAGGATGTGGAGAAATAGGAACACTTTTACACTGTTGGTGGGAATGTAAACTATTTCAACCATTATGGAAAACAGTATGGCAATTCCTTAAGGATCTAGAACTAGATGTACCATATGACCCAGCCATCCCACTACTGGGTATATACCCAAAGGATTATAAATCATGCTGCTATAAAGACACATGCACACGTATGTTTATTGCAGCACTATTCACAATAGCAAAGACTTGGAATCAACCCAAATGTCCATCAGTGACAGACTGAATTAAGAAAATGTGGCACATATACACCATGGAATGCTATGCAGCCACAAAAATGGATGAGTTTGTGTCCTTTGTAGGGACATGGATGCAACTGGAAACCATCATTCTTAGCAAACTATCACAAGAACAGAAAACCAAACACCGCATGTTCTCACTCATAGGTGGGAACTGAACAATGAGATCACTTGGACTCGGGAAGGGGAACATCACACACTGGGGCCTATCATGGGGATGGGGGCGGGGGGAGGGATGGCATTGGGAGTTATAACTGATGTAAATGACGAGTTGATGGGTGCTGATGAGTTGATGGGTGCAGCACACCAACATGGCACAAGTATACATATGTAACAAACCTGCACGTTATGCACATGTACCCTAGAACTTAAAGTATAATAATAAAAAAAAATAAAAATTAAAAAATAAAAAAAATAAAAATAAATCCCAGAAAATCCTGGTGAGGATAATATACCAAATGGAACTCAGATGCCATCATGAATATATACTCAATTAAACCTGTTATATAAAGTACAGCATCCTTTCACAATATGAATTACAACAGATCTCAATGTGAAGTCTGGAGGAGAGCTGGCAGTGACAAAGGTCAGTTTGCATGCTGCAGTATTGTCTCCTACAATATGGTTCCTTCAAGATGGCTGGTGCAAGAGAAACTGTGAAAGCAAAACAATTCTGCCAATTTTACAGAAATTAACTCTTTTCACTTGCTCTCCTGATGACTCAATTTACAACATTTGTAAACTTGTTTTTACCTACAGTGTAGAACCTTTATACTGGATGCTGGATGGGGATACACAACAAAAGTTGAAAAGGTTTATAGAGGTCTTTATGCTACAAGAATAGGCTAACAATCTGTTCAAGTTGATGAGGTATCTCTACAAAACTATCCAGACTCACTTGAACTCTGTCCTTAGTAGCAGCCAAGTGCCTGGAGATAAGGACCATCATGCTGCCAATTTCACAGTGATGTGATTGGCCTGTGATCCTTCCATTCTTCTCTCCAAGTGCTCAGGGTTTGCTAGTTTGACAGTAGTGGTGATCTCGTACGTCTTTTGCATTGTTTTATTTCTTTGTCTTTGTTGTTGCTATTTTGCCTTAGCAATTCTACTACATAAAATTGAGAAGGCTCTCTTTGTTAAATGTTGTAGCACCAAAAATTTCTGTGGAAATTGCATTTTGGGTTTAGAATAACTCATCCCTGAGAGACTTCTCAGGAACTTTTTTTTCAGAAAACTATACATATATATATAGTTTTAAATATATATATTATATATATGTATTTAAATATATATATGTGTGTGTGTATATATATAGTTTTAAATAGGAGATTGATTATCTATAAAACCTCAAGGTGGGGCACAACTTAAGCAATGAAAGAAACCATTAAAAATATAATTGTTTTTCTAATACTAAAATAAAAAGAATTCTCTTTGGCATAAAACAGAAAAAAACCCAAGAAACAAACCATATTATGGAATAAAGTATGTACAAAACTCATAACTGACAAATGGTTATATTATTTTTATATATATACTTTAAGTTCTAGGGTACATGTGCACAACGTGCAGGTTTATTACGTATGTATACATGTGCCATGTTGGTGTGCTGCACCCATTAACTGGTCATTTACATTAGGTTTATCTCCTAATGCTATCCCTTCCCCCTTCCCCCATCCCACGACAGGCCCTGCTGTGTGATGTTCCCCTTCCTGTGTCCAACTGTTCTCATTGTTCAACTCCCACCTATGAGTGAGAACATGTGGTGTTTGGTTTTCTGTCCTTGCAATAGTTTGCTGAGAATGATGGTTTCCAGCTTCATCCATGTCCCTACAAAGGACATGAACAACTCTTTTTTTATGGCTGCATAGTATTTCATGGTGTATACGTGCCACACTTTCTTAATCCAGTCTCTCACTGATGAGCATTTGGGTTGGTTCCAAGTCTTTGCTATTGTGAATAGTGCCTCAATAAAAATACGTGTGCATGTGTCTTTATAGCAGCAAGATTTATAATCTTTTGGGTATATACCCAGTAATGGGATGGCTGGGCCAAATGGTATTTCTAGTTCTAGATCCTTGGGGAATCATCACACTGTCTTCCACATTGGTTGAACTAGTTTACAGTCCCATCAACAGTGTAAAAGTGTTCCTATTTCTCCATATCCTCTCCAGCACCTGTTGTTGCCTGGCTTTTAAATGACCGCAATTCTCACTGGAGTTAGATGGTATCTCATTGTGGTTTTGATTTGCATTTATCTGATGGCCAGGGATGATGAGCATTTTTTCACGTGTCTGTTGGCTGCATAAATGTCTTCTTTTGAGAAATGTCTGTTCATATCCTTTGCCCACTTGTTGATGGGGTTGTTTTTTTCTTGTAAATTTGTTTGAGTTCTTTGTAGGTTCTGGATATTAGCCCTTTATCAGATGAGAAGATTGCAAAAATTTTCTCCCACTCTGTAGGTTGCCTGTTCATTCTGAAGGTAGTTTCTTTTGCTGTGCAGAAGCTGTTTAGTTTAATTAAATCCCATTTGTCAATTTTGGCTTTTGTTGCCATTGCTTTTGATGTTTTAGACATGAAGTCTTTGCCCATGCCTATGGCCTGAATGGTATTGCCTAGGTTTTCTTCTAGGGTTTTTATGGTTTTAGGTCTAATATTTAAGTCTCTAATCCATCTTGAATTAATTTTTGTATAAGGTGTAAGGAAGGGATCCCATTTCAGCTTTCTACATATGGCTAGCTAGTTTTCCCAGCATCATTTATTAAATAGGGAATCCTTTCCCCATTTCTTGTTTCTCTCAGGTTTGTCAAAGATCAGATGGTTGTAGATGTGTGGTATTATTTCTGAGGGCTGTGTTCTGTTCTATAGGTCTATATCTCTGTTTTGGTACCAGTACCATGCTGTTTTAGTTACTGTAGCCTTGTAGTATAGTTTGAAGTCAGGTAGCGTGATGCCTCCAGCTTTGTTCTTTTGACTTAGGATTGTCTCGGCAATGTAGACTCTTTTTTGGTTCCATGCAAACTTTAAAGTACTTTTTCCCAATTCTGTGAAGAAAGTCGTTGGAGCTTAATGGGGATGGCATTGAATCTATAAATGACCTTGGGCAGTATGGCCATTTTCTCAATATTGATTCTTCCTATCCATGAGTATGGAATGTTCTTCCATTTGTTTGTGTACTCTTTCATTTTGTTGAGCAGTGGTTTTAGTTCTCCTTGAAAAGGTCCTTCACATCCTTTGTAAGTTGGATTCTTAGGTATTCTATGCTCTTTGAAGCAATTGTGGATGGGAGTTCATTCATGATTTGGCTCTCTGTTTGTCTATTATTGGTGTATAGGAATGCTTGTAATTTTTGCACATCGATTTTGTATCCTGAGACTCTGCTGAAGTTGCTTATCTGCTTAAGGAGATTTTGGTCTGAGACGACAGGGTTTTCTAAATATGCAATCATGTCATCTGCAAACAGGGACAAGTTGACTTCCTTCTTTCCTAATTGAATACCCTTTATTTCTTTCTCTTGCCTGATTGCTCTGGCCAAAACTTCCAACACTATGTTGAATAGGAATGGTGAGAGAGGGCATCCTTGTCTGATGTGCCAGTTTTCAAAAGGAATGCTTCCAGGTTTTGGCCATTCAGTATGATATTGGCTGTGGATTTGTCATAAATAGCTCTTATTATTTTGAGATACGTCCCATTAATACCTAATTTATTGAGAGTTTTTAGCATGAAGGGCCGTTGAATTTTGTCAAAGGCCTTTTCTTCATCTATTGAGATAATCATGTGGTTTTTGTCTTTGGTTCTGTTTATATGCTGGATTATGTTTATTGATTTGCATATGTTGAACCAGCCTTGCATCCCAGGGATGAAGTTGATTTGATCATGGTAGATAAACTTTTTGATGTGCTGCTGGATTTGGTTTGCCAGTATTTTATTGAGGATTTTTGCATCGATAACACACAAAGTGCTTCTACTGATTCATCAGCAAAATGACAAATTCTGTCATAGAAAAGTGATTAAAGAAAATATAAAGGCAATTTAGAGAAGAAATGGAATTCTCTAAGATACAAATGCTCAACCTCACAATAATAAGAAAAATGCAAAGTGCAGCAACAAGATAACATTTTTAACTCTTTATTGTTACAAACACATAAGACAGGTTGCATCAGTGCTCAAAAGGATGTGGCACCCAGGCAGCCTCATGCAATTATGATGGGAGCTTGAATTCCTTTTTTTCAGAAAGTATCTGGTAGTTTCTGTTAAAATGTTAAAAGGGCATAACCTTAGACTCAGCAACTCTACCTCTAGAAATTTAACCTATGAAAACGAAATCACAAGCCTAAAATGACATATGTAGAAGAGTGTTTACTGCAGCGTTGTTTGTAATACCAAAGCAACTGGAGACAGTCGGAATGGCCGCCAATAAAGTAATGGTTAAATATATTAAAGTACTTCCACAGGACGGACAATTCTGCAGTTATCACTGAGGAGCTGGAGACTTGTACTGGCCTGAAAATCTAAGATAACATAGTTTAAGCAAAAAAGGTACAAGTTGTAGAGAAATATGTATAATATGATATTATGACATAAAGAAAAAGCCTCTATAAATATGTATAGATTCATATATGTATGTACATATAATTCATGTATCATTCATGTAAATACATATATTAGAAAAATGTGGAAAAATACTTACCAAATATTAATATGGGTTATTTCAGGGAGATGTGATTAGAGATAGAATAGGAAACTAATCATTTTTCCTTTATATACCTCTGTAGTATAAAGCATATTATAAAAGAAGCAGCTAATCCTGCCACTTTACTCCGACTTTAATGTATTTATTTATTCAACAAATATTTACTGGAGCTTAAACTTAAAACTAAAATTGTGTAATCACTTAAAAGGAAAATTCAGAATAATCCCAACCAACAGGTAAAATTGTTTAGCTATTTTAGATATATTCTACATCAATGAAATCATTCAGCTGCAGCTACTTAAAAATTTTATTGAAGTACTTTTATAGTTAGAAAACAAGTGGGTAACATGGGTCCAGTAATAAAAAATACTGTTATTATTTATTCTATGCTTCATGACATAAAATCGAATATATTATAGGTGTTTGGTGAGATTCAGAACTTTTTATCTTAATACATGGTCAACCTCAGTTACTCTATGAACCCCATTCTATGAGAAAATGAGAAGACTTACCTCGAGAGAAGAATGTAAATTCTCATACCTAATTGTAAATTTGCTTTCTATATTTTGGGTAGGTGTTGCATTAGTCAGAAACCCAGAAGTTTGACTCTTCATGTTCTCCTCAGAGAAGTCACAAATACATTTGAGATAATCATTGCCAGAAGTTGGCTTGAGAGACTTCATGAGAAACTAATTTTCTAGCCTTTCCTCTAGATTTTCTGGGCTCTTTACTCTCTGTTTATATTAACTCCTCCATTCTTTTATCTTGTTTTTTGTTTTTGCTTTTTAATTATTTTTTTCTTTTTTTGGTCCTGGGGGACCTCAGGGCCAAATGTAATATCCAATTGTAGTAACCAACTTATCCTGGGTTCCTGAGAGCATCTCTTGATTCTACTTTACTTGATAGTTCATCTATCATTGTATTCTTGAAGTCTTTTCTTTAAAATTTTCTCTTATTTAAGTGTTATGGTATATTATTGTTTTTAAAATAATAACTGTTAAAATACATTTATCATTTTCCATAAATATTAATAAATCAAATAAAGATAGTTCTTGGACATGAGGAAACAAACATTGAATATACTATACCAACTTTAATTATGCATAAAGGTACATTTATGTTATTTTCTGAAGAGTATTTTTAATTTTCCTCCAACTATGCAAACACAAATATTTTTGAAGATAGTTCCACAATGGAGAGACATATTCACTTGAGTGGTTCCCCAATAAATTATGTTCTCAAATGACTTATCATAAATAATTACTTACTGTTCAAAATACGACAGAACTCAGACTTCTATGGGCCTTGTAAAAGTGCCAGCATATGTATACTGAAAACAATTAATTCATCTCTCCACTCAATTAATCTGAAAGTGTGGCCATTCTTTCAGTAAGGAAAAGGGATCTCTTTGGATTCCTCTGCTGTTAATGATAAAACCACAGTCAAGAAGTATTTCTTTGACTACACTGGCTCCATTACTTTATTTAAGAAATCTCATTATCCCCCCCAAAAAAACTTTAATTGTAGAGAAGCGTAGAATTCTGCCAAAATTTTACTTTTCTCCCCCTCAGTTTTATGAGCTATTTAAAATCTATGTTGTATTAAAACTAGTTTTGTCATAGAACACTGGATTCTGAGTATTAGTTCCTGGGGCTTATGTTCAGCATAAATGTAAAGCTCAACTGATTAAGATTTCAAAGAAGCTGGGTCAGAATCAGAAAGATTTACAAGGATTAAAACCTAATATGAGGATTATTATAATTCTTTATATTTTCATGGTTCTTTGGAGTTTCAGAGGATCATTGGAATAAATTATTCCATATGGTCCATATAATATTCCTGGGTCATGTATTATTCCCATTTTGAAGAAAGAAAAAACTGGAGTTTATGGAAGACAAATGACTAACCCAGGTTTTTCGAGATAGGGAATGGCAAAGACCATGAGCATAGATCTCTCTCTTCATTCTCCATGGTTGAACTAAAACAAGGTCATTGCCTTTTAAAAGATTGTCTAAAAGCTAGGGGAAGCAGAAAGGTAAATCTGACTCCTCCTCCTGTGGTACTATAGAGTACCTCTATGCTGACCACCTCCTCCTATGGCAGGCACCAGCCCAGTCCCACAACCAGAGTGTCTGGAAGTGTGTCTGTCTACCCAGAGTTTAAGTCTAATCAACAGGAAAGGAATCTCCCTTTATTCCATCCTCATGCTTACTTTGTAAATTCCTATTTTCTTTCTTAGAGCAAGTCCTTTTTTGGAGTATAAAAGTCTACTTTCTCTACTGTGATATACCAATAACTCTATCCGGGAGGAAGACTTGGTCCATCGTTATCAACTGGGAAATTCCTTAAATGCACAGTTGGTTCCTCCAACTCTAGATGTTTGGTGCTATGTCCAATATCTTTTATAAAACCCTAGTGATCTATTCCCACTTGGTCATGTGGAGCCAGCCCAATCCATTCCCTTTCAAAAGGACCCTCTCCAGCTCCAGGGGAGACAATGTCGTACCAGGACCAAACAATGATAGCTGTTTGTGGAGTGCTTTGAATCTATATATAAGGAAACAATTCTCTCTATCCTCATTCTGCTTCCCACCAAAACCAAAAGGATCTTCAGAAACGTAACACATCTAATATAAACCCAATGTATATAACTCTATCTAGACTTAAATAGAATACTTATCTTTTTAATTTAGAATATCTACATTCAAGTTATTTCACAGTATTTTTCCAAAATGATTGATAGGTTATTTACTTCCTAGAACTAAACAAGCTATTTTTGTGGTTTTGGCTTATGTATGTGCGATTTTTTTTTCTTTTAGTTTTATCTCCTGAACAAATAACTAGTCTTCCCCAAAGAGAAACTTTAGTCCCTGGGGAATATAGAAAACAGCAACTTAGAAACAGCAATTTTTCCATCTTCTCACCATTCAAGTCCTAGTCTCAGCTCTTCACAGAAATTTTCAGATGCATTCTTTCTCACTTACTATCTGCAGAGCTCTAATTACCTTCAAAAGTGCAACACAAGCAGAAATGAAAAGAGGTAATATGTCTATCTGGATCCTCTTTGTGCCATCAGCATCTCGCATATTGAAGACATTCAACAAATGTGGGGTGGATGGATGGGCAAAAAAATAAAAGAATTAACAAATTCAATATGACTCATTTGTTTCAGCGAACTATTGCTCTATGGTTTAAAATAGCAATTTTTTTTTTTTTTCTTGGGATTCTGTGGGCTGGCCGAGCAGATTTGCTGCTGGATTTGCCTGGGATTATCCACTCAGCTGCATTTAGCTGCAGGATCAGCTGGGATGAAAGTGAGGCCTCACCTGGATGTCTGACAGTTGGTACTGACTGTGAGCTAGAATGCCCTGGTTCTCCTTCACTTGTCCTCTCATTTTGTAATGAGTTAGACAGGCTTCCTTACATGGCAAATGCAGGGCAGCATTCAAAGTGTGTGAAGGCAGAAGCTGCATGATCTCTTGTTTCTAGACTTCAACATTCACACAGCATTACTTCTACTGCATATGTCAGTCAAAGAAAGACACAGGCCAGTCCAGATTCAAGGGTTGAAGAAATGTACTCCACCTGTGGAATGAGGGGACCGCAAAGAATCTGTTTCACAGTCTACCCCCTAGCCACCCTCTTGTATAGTCCTTGCACGTGCAAAATGTGCTCACCCCTCTCAAGCTCCCAAAAAGTCTCATTCATTCAAAGCATCTGGCTCAGATTCCAATACCTAGAATTTATTGCCACATTTAATTTACCACCTACTCATGCACCATAAAATCAGCACCTACTAAGAGTAGGTGCTGTAAGAGTTCCTGCCCCATTTATAAATAACCTCCTGGACTCAATCACTTCCCTCCTCCTTTGTACCACTTCTTCCCCCTAATTAACAAATTATCCAAGACCTGACCTCTTGCTTTGCCTCTCACTTTTATCTCTACATTTTCTCCTCCTATCACAGTTTGTCTAACATAGCCTAGGAATCTTCTCCTCAGAAATATTTTACTCCCTTTCTGGTTCCATTCTGCTTCTGTATCTCTTAGTAACTAACCCATCCCAACAATCCCCCTATGGCTAGAGCGAGGGTCAGATGGAGTAAAGAGATTAAACTAATGTTTTGAAATATTTATGAAGTTTCTTGGAAAATCAAAGCAGTTGAATTTTATTTATGACTTCAGTAATGATTTGCAGTTTAACACGTCAGTGATTCACTCACCTGTCTATAAAATAGAATAAATTATTTGACCTGGGGCTATAGCTTGCCTCCTACCTATCTATAATTTGTTACTGGGAGAATTTCCAGAGACATTGCTGTATATTCTACTTTTTCATCCCATGGAAAAACTGTATTACTTTACAGTGATCACACATTTTAATTGGCAAGTTTAATTATATACTATAATCATCTTCTGAATTATACCTCAGAATGGTTTGATCAAGAAGATCTGTTTTTATCAAATTTGACAGAACTCACTTACAATTAACTTCCTAGAGAATAACTTCTGTTAAAAAAGAAATTGCTATTTGTGTTTCATCTTACACTCTTATTACAACCTTAGCCCTGATTTATTATGATAAAGAGAACTAAAATTGGCTATACTTCTTTCTTTTATAATAGATTTCTTAAGCACTCATTTCACATACCAAAACAACTTGAATGAAGTAACCAAACCATCACTGTGATTACTTTTGCTAGAAATAGGGTCAGAGCAGATAAATTAACTTCATTTCTCAGGTGTATGTCCTTAGTCTCCAGAATCCATGGGCTCTGCCCAAAAGTAAAACACCACACAATATAATTTATAATTGGAGCTATTTGTTTAGAAATAGCATTTGTTATTTTCTGTGTCTATAATTGTTTAAAGCTGTGTAACATCCCATGCTCCCGACCTTTTGTAATTTCACTTGGACATTCTCTACCAAAATAACCTCAGATTTTCAGACTTGAATATTATCTTCAGGCATCAGTTAAACTGCAGCTATGAATTCTGATAGCAGTTTGTGCAGAATAACTATTAAGAAAATACATTGATTATCCAAAATATACATTTGAGCCACGTTCTAAACATTCTCAATAAGCTAAACATAATTGATTCACTTATTCAACAAATATTTGTCTACCATGTGCAGGAGATACATATAAAACAAAGCCCTGGCCCTTGTTCCACTCACATCCTAGTGTGTTGAAAAAGTCAAACAAACAAGTAAGTATAGAGGGTACTCAACAGAGATTATTCAAGTAAGGAAATAATAAAACAGGATGAAGAGATAGTGAGTACAAGGTTGGGGCAGGGGGAAATGAGGTTGTTATTTTATGTAGCAGTATTGCCTATTATTAATAGATACAGATGAGGCCATAATGTCTGACTAATTTATTTCAGTCCAGGTAACTGACCTCCAGAATATATTTCTAACTTTGGCCAAGCTCTCTCTTCCTCTCTCCAGAATTACATGGCAGATTATGCCTCCTTGTCTCCCATGTTACTGATCTTAGCACACTGATATTGGACAATCATCTGGATTTCTTACCTCCTGATACCTTCCTTAATTCCACTGAGTCTGATTAAGAGAAAACAACTGATGCAAAGATTGCCTTCCTCTTTAGAGACTTTTCTTTGAACCTATTGTATTCTGGAAAGTGGGCAAATCAGGCTTCTTGAGGTTGGAGATTAAAGTTCTCAATAGAACTACCACCATTCGACTCAGCAATCCCACTACTAGTTATCTACCCAAAGGAAAAGAAATGATTACATCAAAAAGATACCTGCATTCATATGTTTACTGCAGCACTATTCACAATACTAAAGATATGGAATCAACAAGACTGTCCATCAATGGTTGATTGAATAAAGAGAACATGGCATATATATGATGGAATATTATTCAGACATAAAAAAGAATGAAATCCCGTCTTTTGCAGTAATGTGGATGGAACTGGAGGCCATTATCTTAAGTGAAACAATTGGGAAACAGTCAAATATTGCATGTTCTCATAAGTGGGAGCTAAAGAAAGTACACACAGACATAGAGTATGGAATAACAGACAGTGGAGACTAGGAAGTGTGGAAGATGGTAAGGGATGAAAAATTATTATACTTAGTGGATACAATGTACACTATTCAGGCAATGGTGACACTAAAAGCCTACACTTCACCACTCCCCAATATATCCATGTAACAAAACTTCATTCATACTTTTTAAATGTATACAAATAAATTAATTAATTAAAAGTTCTTTGCTGAAGTCATCCCTGCTCTGTGGTTTTCCTTTGAAGATTTATCAAGTCTTTTCTCTTTTCTATTCAAAGCCAGAGAAAAGAACTAAAAAAATGCCAGAAGCCAAAAACTAAAAATAAAAAACCCCTGCAACTGCCTTATATGATAATTATCTGAGTTGACATAAAAATTAAATTGCAGATTTTTACTAGACGTTTCAGTTATATGCAAGTTAGCTTTTATGATCATTTACCTTAATGCTTTGCCAAAATTTGTTACCTCACACTAAATATTCATCCTGCCCATAAAAGTCCATCAGCATGGATTTAGCAGTTTAAATTCCTACCTGTGTTTCTAAAATGTGATCCTTTTCAAACCACTATCTTAATTATTTTTCTGTTGATTGCTTCCGGTGCAGCTGCTTTGAACTTCATGGAGATTTGGTCTTCTGATCTCTACTTCCTACCCACGGAGACTGAAATCGTAATTCTGCTTATCCTTATCACCCACCTTGAGAAGTTAGAGTTTCTTGATCTGATTTTCCATTTCTAATCCTAAATCTGAGGACTTCTATGAATATTAATCACTGTGCAATATTGCGCTGCAGCAATGCTGAAAACATGAGGACTGTACAGTATGACTGAATCACATTCTTTAAATATAAAAGATTCAGTTAGGATCTATGAAGGAGAAATAATCCTAAACTACAGCCATTCAGCTTAATTGAGTACAGTACTATAGGTAAGTATTGTTTCAAGGAGTGGAGAAGATTATGTGAATTGCTCTGGAAAACCAGTAAGGCTTTTAGCTCCTATGGTTCTGCTTAGTCTACCAGCTTGCTCTGTTTCCCACTGTGGTATGCCTGTAGATAAATACTCTGCAAGAAATGTTTACTCCAGGCTTTTGCTGGATCACAACCACGAAAGTGATCAGCTAGAACAGAGAAAATTAAAAAGTTTAAGGATTAAAAAGTTTGTTAATTTCGGGGAGAATGAATATTATGAATAACTAAAAACTTTTCTTAACGGAAATGGCTTTTGAGTTAGAAAAGCATTAGAATGAAAATTGCTGTTCCCTCCTACTCTGCTTTCTCATTGTGTGATAAATGATAGTCAGGTTTGCTGCACTAGCCAATTTCCATATTTTTGAGATATTTTTCTGGTGGCCATTGTTATACAAAGTCGGCTTATCATTTATTCTGCCTGCTAACTATTTTTCTTACTTTTTTCTTTCTGTCTTTCTCATGCATTCTCTTTCACTCTTTGTCAGTCAAATACATGCAATCTAGGATTTTTAAAAGTCATACTGCAATTTGAAATTTGGATATTCATTATCATATTACTATTACTATATAGACTATCTAGTCAAAAGGCAGCCTGGAAATGTGCTGGCCAAATTAGCAAAGAAATACGAAAGATTATCAGTTGCTAGGCAATAAATTAGTTGCTTAGGTTTGTTTATTTGTTTTGTTTTGTTTTTTGGTTTTTTTTTTTTTTTAGCTAAAAAGAAGAAAACAAAAGGTGGAGAATCAGTAGATTAGGTGGATAGGGATGACAAGAACATTCTCCCCATGATATCAATAAGGATTTCCTCTGCATAAACCAGTTTTAGTTTGAATCTGCTTAAATTTGCAATCTCCAGGAATGAATGACAAATAAAGATAATGATTTTTACCAATCCTCTAAGTTAACAAAAAAAGCCATTGTGCTGTGGTACAATTTCTCTCTTCAATAAAGACATTTCTAAGTGATGAGAAGGATTGCTGATTTTTCATTTGACAAAATTTTATTATGGTAAACTTTGCTTTCTCAAATTTAATTTACTGTTACACTAAAATGTAATATTGCAATAAATTCTCCATGGGTCTCTGTCTATACTAAAACTTTTCTAAACTACTAGAAAGATCATTCTTTGGTTGGCTTTTTGATGTTCTGGGACTGGCAAAAAGGAGATTATATTATACATTTTTACTTCTATTTCTGGTAAACACTGGTTTTGATAAAACCCAAAGCACCTTCTGCTAGGGCATTTATGAAAACAGACACATTGTAAGCTATTGGGTTTTTAATTTTTCATTCATTTATTCAGCACACTTAAATTGGGCAAAACACTACCTAAACACTGGTGGGAATGAGAAGGAATGCCATGGCATCAGATTGCTCCTTTCCTCTTAGTGATCAAGACAGGGGAAGGTAAACATTGCAGCGTTTATTGTAAACCAAGTCAGGTTCTCCTTCAGTTTTCTGTGCTATGAACTACACCAAGTCCCAGGCACATCATATCATCCATTTACCTGCAGCACAGCTACTGAGCACTAAATATGCAACCTTTATTCTGGGAGAAAGAAATACACACCCAATCTGAAACATCGGATGGTTTCAGGATGGCATTAATATATTAATTGTCAAAAATGTAAGCTAATATTTGCCTCACTCTTCTTTCATATATATTCTCTTAGAACCTGGAGTCTTCACGAATAGGAAGGAATCATGAGGCACCTCTTAAGATTACTAAATGTGTGGTCTTAAAAAGTTAATGCAACTTTCAAAAGTTTTAAATGTAAAACCAGGTGTACCTAAACCACTGGGGAAATCTGGCTCAATTTGAATTATCATTTTTCACCCATTCTACTTTATGCTTGGTTTCTCTTGAAATTTTCTTCTGAAGTACAGGCAAAGTTCCTGTCATTAGGAGGCTACTGTTGTGTGAAGTCAGCAAGTGCGTTTCAAACTTTAAAATACGCATTAAGGGAATTATATTTGCAGTCCGTAATTGCAGTATGCTCTAAAACCCTGGCCTAATAGGTCCAAGGACAATTCTGTAGTTGTATTTATAATACCGACTTGCTATAACAACTTTATGTAACATGATCTCAGTTTAAGTGTTCATTTCAAAATGACTTCTGCTATCCAATACTCAATCTACTTAGTTATCAGAAACTGTCAATATGCCCTTCACCTCACGTTCTTAAGTGACAAGTTCCACTTCTCCAGTTTATTTGTTAGCTTTATTGATTTAAATTCCTTCTCTGCTTCTATTCATATGTCTAGAAGAGAATAATATTAGCACAGACTTTGTGACAAAGATTCAATAAAGAGCTTAAAGTGATCACTATGGGATCAATCTGCAAGGTCAAGGAAAAATGAAGGGATATATGTATATCACACTGTGTTTACCACTATTCTTAATTTACACCAAGCCAATGGCCATGAATGTAATTTGCAAATTCAGACGTTTTATTTTCAGCTAATAAGGAACCCATTCCTATCACTTAACAAACATTTTTGAGGACCTACTATGTTCTTGCCACTGGATTGGCTATAGAAAGATAAATATGACATGCTCTTTCTTCATATCCTCATGAGAGAAGAGCAATTTTACAAAGAAACACACTACAATGAAGTGAGTACCAAAGTAAAAATATGAATGTTTTGCATTTTGAATTTTGTTTTGAGATATATAATTACAACTGCTTCCTAAGGAGAGCCTTTAAAATGAAAGCCCTTGATAGGATTGTATAGGCAAGTTGAAATAGAGGCTCAAGAGTTAAATTTCTTTGCATCATAGAAGTAGGACAATTTGACAATTCAGGAGAGAGATCTAGGACAACACTGCCCAGTAGAAATATAATGTGAATCACATATGTAATTTCAAAACCTGAGTCACATTTAAAAAGAATGAAACTGATGAAATTAATTTTAATAATATATTTTATTGAAACCAATATATCTAAAACATTGTCATTTTAACATAATCAATATTTGAAAAATCATTAAGATATTTTATGTTCTTTTTCCCAACTGTCTTCAAACTCTGTTGTGTATTTGATACTTGCTGCACATCTGATCTCATGCTAGCTACACTTCAACTGCTCAAGAGTCACCAGAGACCGCAGGTGACTAATGGCTAGAGTATTGGACAGTGTGGATCTAGCAAATGAAAGAGGAGAGGAGAATGGGTAAGATGGCAGAAGCATGTGCACTCTGCCATAGGATCTCTCCCACAAACCCACACAATCTTCAGTGAACCCCACCATCCTCATAAATGCTTGATTTGAGGAATTTGTGTTGTGGAAAATGACAAAACTAAGTTTCACAAAAGCATTGACGTGGTATGGGACAAATACAACAATTTCATTTATTTATTTATTTATTTTTAGATGGAGTCTCACTCTGTCACTCAGCCTGGAGTGCAATGGCACAATCTCAGCTCAAAGCAACTTCCGCCTCCCAGGTTCAAGCGATTCTCCTGCCTCAGCCTCCTGAGTAGCTGGGATTACAGGCACATGCCACCATGCCTGACTAATTTTTGTATTCACAGTAGAGATGGGGTTTCACCATGTTGGTCAGGCTGGTCTCGAACTCCTGACCTCGTGATCCACCCACCTCGGCCCCCCAAAGTGCTGGGATTACAGGCATGAGCCACCACGCCCAGAAAATGCAATAATATTTTTAAAGACAAGAAGGCATGAAGGGTGTGAATATGTAGCTGAAGAGGTCTGGAGTTGTTATTAAGAGATAAAACCGGACTTTGGGAGGCCGAGACGGGCGGATCACGAGGTCAGGAGTTCGAGACCATCCTGGCTAACACGGTGAAACCCCGTCTCTACTAAAAAATACAAAAAGCTAGCCAGGCGAGGTGGCGGGCGCCTGTAGTCCCAGCTACTTGGGAGGCTGAGGCAGGAGAATGGCGTAAACCCGGGAGGCAGAGCTTGCAGTGAGCTGAGATCCGGCCACTGCACTCCAGCCTGGGCGACAGAGTGAGAATCCGTCTCAAAAAAAAAAAAAAAGAGAGAGAGATAAAACCGGACAGATGGTGTGAGAATAGGAAGTATTGTATATACCATGCACAGGGGTTTGGTTTTATGTCAGATACAAGAGGGAACCATGGGGTAGGCTTATGTCTGATAATATATAATAGATTTCTGTTTATCATTTTCACTTGGACGTCTTACAGCACTTCAAACTCAACATGATGAAAATTTAACTCATTGAACCATTACTTCAAACCTGCTATTTCCATGTTTCTTAATTCCTCCTGCTCCGTTAATGTTCTAAGCCTACCTCCTAGTATCCTGCAAAGCTAACTACTTTCCTCTTTTTCTACTGCCCATTCCTATCCTGTACCATGACTATCTCCCAACTGGATTACTACAATTGGTCTCCCTCTTCCAACTTGATCTATTTCAATCCATTCTTCACAGAAGTATAGATTTTTCTAAAATGCAAAGTAAATTCTGAAGTTTCATGTTAGTCTCCTGCTTTTCTTAGAATAAATTCCCAATCTCCTTAAATTAGTTTAGATGCTGAATGGTCTGAATGCTGATTACCTCTCCGGCTTTATTCCCGTTTTCTTTTTTCCACTCTCCACTGCAGTCATATTAAACTTCTTTTAGTCCATCAGTTGTACCTGCCACGTCAGGGTCTCTGGCAGGGGCTGCATCCTCTGTATTGAACATACTGTCTCATTGTTTTGGTCTCTATATACATGACCTTCTCCTAGGAAGTATTTCCGTGTGTCCCCAAGTGTAGATTGAATTACTCTCATACATCGCTATCTAGAACTCTGTACTTCCCCTACCATAACACATAGCACACTGTTTTATAATTTCTCATTAATGTGATAATTTACCTGTGAATTCTTTTCTCCCTTAACAAAAAGGGTAACCATGTCTTTTCTCCTGTGATATCTCTAGTGCAAACCACATCTGGTACAGATTAGATACTCAGTAAATGTGTGTTGAATGATCAATTTATAGCAATAGATTGGAGTGTTAGAGAGATCAGAGAAAGGTATCAAGTTAGGTTACTGCAATACTCTATATAATAATAGGTGTTGAAAGCTTGAACTAAGGTAGGAGTACAAATAATGGGTGAGGGATGAATGAGATATAGTGAAAGACATATGGAAAGTAAATTTGCCAGAGCCTGGTAACTAACTGAATGTTGGAGGTAAAGAAGAGGGAGTTTAAAATGATTCCCAGTTTTAAATCTTAGATGGTTAGTGATGTCAATAAAAGAAGAAACACGAAAAGATCAGCAAGCTTGTGTGCAGGGAAGTTACAATAACGTTGTAAAGAAATAATGAGATCTGTTGGACACATTTAGTTTGAGGGCACAGCAGGAGATTCAACTGCCGATTGAGAGCCTCCAACTAAAAGTAAAGCTCTGAAAATTCAGGACAGTAGTAGGAAGTGAAAATAGAAAGTTGAAAGTCATTGACCTACAAATGACAGTTGAAGTCACAGGAATGGATAACATCGAGAAGCAAGAGTATGTAGAATGAAAAGGGAAAGAAAAAATGAGGACAGCACCTCAAGAGCCCCAGTTGTAAGGATTTGGCTGAAGAACCAAAGCCATAGTACTGCTCGTCAAAAACGGAAGGTTGAACACATTGGTCTATTTTCAGTCCATCTATAAACCACATTAAAATTAAAAATACAGGAATTGTATTTAAAAGGATAACTCGTAAGAACAAGCAGAACAGGAGCAAGACAAGGAAAGAAGAAAGGAGTACAAAACTTTGAAAGGGATTAAACATGTGGACAAATGATAAATAACTTAGCAAGCCTGGGGAGGAAATACCACAATGAAATCTTAATCCAGTATGCAGAATGTCCAAGATCCAAGTCAATTTATATAACCGAATCCCCCAAATGCCTCATTAAGAACTGGCAGTGCTATATACTTCAGAGCTGGAGGAAAGCTCCACCCACATGCTCAGTGCTTCCATTTAAATCGTTAGTTGCCAACCCTTCAGTTTGAACAGTCAAACCAAGTATTACCAGGCCACAAAAGAGAGCTTTTGCTATGAAATGCAAAAACCAAGGCAGACAGCTAAAACTTGGAGGAGACAGATTTTGCAGGCAGAATAAAATTCCCAGGAAAATTACTGTTAATGTTCTTAGAAAATAAAACAAAATACTGCAACCATGAGTAGGAACAGGATATCATTTTTTAAAGGGACCATTTCAAGAACAAAAAGAGGGATGCATTTCTAAAAAGTTATAAATTTGAGAGCAGAAATTAAAAATCCAAAAAGATAAGTTTGGGGAGAAATTTAGGAAATATTCTAGAGAACTGAGGAAAAAAAGACAAAGGGGATAGATATAAATAAGAAAATCAAAGGTCTGGTCTATAAATTATAATAAAATAGGAGTTCCACCAAAAGAAAACAGGAAAGAGACAGAGGAGAAAACCACTTGTATTAGTTTCCCATGGCTGCTATAACAAATTCCCACAAACTTGGTGGCTTAAAACAACACAAATTTATTCTTTTACAGTCAAGAGGGAAGAAATCCAAAATCAGCTTCACTAGGCTAAAGTTAAAGTGTTTGCAGGGCTGGTTCCTCCTGGAGGCCCTAGGGGAGAATCCATTTCCTTGACTTTCTCAGCTTATAGAAACTGCTTGTATTTCTTGGCTCATGGTCCCGTGCCTTTATCCTCAAAGTGCATTACTTCAACCTATGCTTCTGGTATACATCACCTTCACTGATTCTGACTCCTCTGTTGTCTGCTTACAAGAATTATCAGGCCCACCCAGATAACCCAGGATAAACTTTCTATCTCAAGACGCTTAACTCCATCACATCTGTGCAGTCCTTTTTGCCATAGAAGGCAGCATTCCCAGGTTCCAAGACTTGGGACATGGGCATCTATGGCAGGGAGAGATGGGGTGTTATTCAGCCTGCCACACCACTGATGAAATAATTTATGGAAATTTTCCACAACTGAAAGATCTTACTTTGGAGATAAAAAAAGACATCCCACTACCCAGCACAGGGATGAAAACAGAGCCACAACAAGCACAGTACAGTGAACTTTTAGAATATTAGAGATGTATGAAGATCCTATAGGCTACAGGATAAATCATAATGACTTCACTCTTCTCAAGAGCACTGGACATTAGAAGACAGGGAATCAATACTTCAAACAGTTCAAGGAAATTATTTTCAACTTAGTGTTCCCTAACCAACTAATCTACTATTCAAGCACCTAATTAGTGCAATCCTGATATCAAAACCTGACAAAGACACTATAAAATATAAAAATCTGGCTGGGTATGGTGGCTCATGCCTGTAATTCCAGTACTTTGGGAGGCCAAGATGGGTGGATCACCTGAGGTCAGGAGTTCAAGACCAGCCTGGACAACATGGTGAAACCCCATCTCTACCAAAAACACAAAAAGTAGCCAGGCATGGTGGCAGGTGCCTGTAATTCCAGCTACTCAGGAGGCTGAGGCAGGAGAACTGCTTGAACCCAGGAGGCGGGGGTTGCAGTGAGCCAAGATCGGGCCACTACACTCCAACCTGGGCGACAGAGCAAGACTCTATCTTGAATAAACATAAATAAGAATAAAAATATAGGTCAACATCTCTCTTAGATTAAAAAATCCTATATGAAATAATTATCAAAAAAATCCAGCAATATATTAAAAGCATAAGACATCAACACCAGGTAGAGTTTATTCCCAGAAGGCAAGGTTAGTTTAACATTTGAAATACAATCAACGTATATTACAATGTATATTACCACATCAACAGAATAAAGGGAAAAAACAACATATCAGTAGACCAAGAAAAAGCAATTGAGAAAATTTAATATCAATTCATGATTGAAAAAAACAAAGCAAGTCAGTAATACAAAAGAACTTTCTTAGTCTGTTGAAGGACATCAAAGAAAAGCTTACAGAGAATACTAAACTTAATGGTGAAATATTGTACACTTTCCAATGAAGACAAGCAAAGCGAGACAAATAAGGAGAATGGTCATTATCACCACTTTTAGTAAAATGAGGAAAACATATATAGAAAATATAAATATTTAAATAGAAAGAGTTAAATAGTCATTATTTGGAGATGATATTTCTATGCATGTAGAAAATCCAAAAAAATCTATAAACTACTTAATAAGCATATTGGGCAAGGTCATTGGACACAAATTTGACATACAAAACTATGTTGTATTTTATATACTACCAACAAAACAATTGAGAAATAAAATGTTTTAAATACCATTTCCAGACCAAGTGTGATGGCTCAAATTCCAGTGCTTTGAGAAGCTGAGGCAGGAGGATCACTTGATGCCGGGAGTTTGAGACTACTCTGGGCAACACTGCAAGACCCCATCTCTACCAACAAAATAATTAGCCAGGTGTGGTGGTGCAAGCCTGTTAAGTCCTAGTTACTTCAGAAGATGAGGCAGGAGGATCACCTAAGCCTAGGAGTGCAAGACTTCAGTCAGCTATGATTACACCCCTGCAACAGAGTGAAACCCTGTCTCCAGAAAATAAAGGAAGAAAACCTACTTCCAAAAGCATCAAAAAATATGGGATGAAAACAACAGGAGTAAATAAAAAATATTGAATGAAAAAATATAAATACAAAAAGGCACAAACAGTATGATTCTACTTATACGAGGTTCAAGAAGGCAAAATTAATCTATGTTACACTCATCAGAATAGTAATAACATATTAAATGGCATGGGCACTAAGCATCCTTTTTAGCTGATGGAAATGCTCTATATCTTAATTTGGGTGGGGTGTACAAGCATATACATATGTAAAAAAATTCATGGGAATTACATTTAAGCCTTGTGCAACCTATATATATGTTATACCTCAATACAATTTAAAGGGCTTGGGATTCTAAGTGTCAGGGTAGAATAAAGCACGTTTTTAGACGTGTGAGGTCACAAACTATTTGCTTTATGTGAAAACTATTTGGGTATGGTATTCCATAGAATGCGAGAGCAAACCAACAATGAGGAAGACCTGAAATAGAAAAAACAGGAGATCTAACAAAGGAGAGGTGACAGAGTTCCCAGCAGGATGGTCAGTAAAACCCCCAGTTATACCCCGGATGTGGAGGGAAAACAGCCCAAACGAGAGCAAGCCCTAGGAGAGATGCCTCCAAAAATATTAATTTGATAGAATATCAGAAACATCTGGACGTCTAAAGAGGCGATTTAGGCAATTGCAGAGAGTTTGAGGTTTAGTTAATAGAAGGCACAAAGAAGAGCGAAAAAATGAATAAATGAGACAATTATGTAAATCCAGGAAAATGAAAACTTGTATGGGAAAAATAATGTAAACATAGTTTACTAACATGCTTCCTTAAACATTATTTATATGGTTACAATCGGGTAACCACTGAATGTTTATCTAACCAACTTGTAATATAACCATATTGAGAGGCTGGCAAGTTATACATAATAAATGTACATATGAAGGAGGGAAAGAAAAGAAGCTAAATAGCTTTGTCCCATTTAGTGGGATGTTAAGAGATGATGCCTAAAACAGAACCACTGAATGCAGTGATGTAAGCATTTTTATGTCAGCATATCAAATAAATAGCAAAATAGTTGGCTAAGAGGTGAAAGGAGTTACCTTTTGGGTAGGAAGAATGGTGGGAAGCATGGCTGGAAATTGATACTTTGTAGTAAACCTGGCAGAATATTTCAACTCCTTAAATTAATGTGCATGTAAAACTCTTGACTGAAATGACAACTTCAAAAATTTTCAAAAAGAGGATGAGTGATGGAAAAGAATCTGAGAAGAGTTGATTAGAGTCAGGAGATGAACTTCAGAAGAACTAATGTTTGGACTGAGTGATAAATGGCTCCTGATCATGGTCTAGATGGAACATCTCAAGGTTTTCAAATTAAGTCTTCAATGCTCTACCCTTGCATTTTAAACCTATCATTTTTCAGAGTGAGACAACCTTTCTTTTTTGAAACTCCTTTTTCCTCAATGCAAAATTCTTTAAATAATTTTTGAAGCATTCTGTCAGTATTTTGTGCTTGCTGGGAAAAGAAATTTTCTTCATTATTTTATTATTGATATCTCTCAACACCTTCAGCAGAGAATTTATTACTTATTAAACCAGATGACATTCCCTGAGAGTTTTCAGGAATTATAAACAATTACAGGAAAGAGAAGTGTTTCCATTACCAAAAGGGCAGTAATGATAGAATCCACTATTGAATATGCCAGCAAGATCATAGAGTTTAGAGAGCAAGCACAGTGTTTTAACCTTTATTCTAGCTGATAGAAGATGATGCAGTATTCTATTATCCACAATGACAGGTGATTTATTGGGATACTTCTTTTCCTCCAAAGTGTTTTAAACCATTGTCTTTTTCTCCAATTGCACTGATTTTTCATCTTCGTACATGCATGGGGCTGTGAGCATCTGAGTGGTCATTTTTTCAAAAATCAACATTCTCACCTCTAGAGACATTCACCTTGTTAATGCTACATCACAAATTGAGGGTTGCCAGTGTTGCAGTCCAGAACAACTTTTATTTAGGCAGATTTTGTTACTATCCTAGCTGAAAATTAACCAAAGGTTTTGGAAATTTGTTCCTACAAACATTTCCCTAAAAATCTGCTTTCTGAAATCTTGGTTTAAGAAAAACCATGATGTGGGGAGCCAGATATTTTTGCTAAAAGAAAAATATTTTAAAATAAGATTCCCAAAAATTGAAGGATAAAGGGAGCAGATTAAAGGCTGATAGTGGGACTGGAATGGTTATATATTGTGTCATTTTTCAGGCCTGTAATTCTGGTGTATGTTTACTTTTCTCTCAAAGGAGGTGAGATTATCAGTCTTGTGGTAATGGATCAGAAAACCATCAGACAAGCGGTTTTGCTGAGGTTCTGAAATGAGAACAAAACATTTAAGGACCTTTCCTCCTAATGTTCTTCTCCAATGGAGAGAAAGACCCATACTTCAGGTCACTGCTAGAGTGGCAGATTATTATTTAGTTTTCAGGTAGGGTGTTGGGGGGATTATTAGAATGCTGAGTCAAATGGTGCTTTGCAACATTGATATCTTTTTGATAAATTGCCCAAATTTCATGGTTAATGAGCCATGGTTATCTGTGCTCTGTAGATGTACAAAATTAAAATTCTGAAAGGCTAAAGACTGCCACTCTAGTGCATTTTCCATTTTCAATTGCCCTTTGTAATTTTGCTATGTACTAAAATTTAGAACTACATATGTGTGAAATGGGGAAAAATTTTAAAGGAAGAATGCATTATTAAGAGAACAATCAGTATAGTTTCAGGTTGCTTTTATCTTAAAATTTATAATCTAGAAAGAAGGAAGTCTTAGGAATTGATATACAAATCTTAGATTAAGGTACAAAAGAATTGGATTCTAACTATCTAGCTGAGTGTGTTTGGGTAAATTAATTTGTGTGCATTTAGGGCTTGATTGTCATCCAAAAAATAAAGTGAAAAGATAGAGACATTAACTCCAAAAATGCTTCTAGTCCTAAAATGTTTGTTTTTATTTTTGAAATACCACAAATACTATGAAATACTAATCACAATTTTAACTGTTTAAAATATTCTAAGATTTTATCTATGCCCATTTTATAACTTTTATCTATTTGTTTTTACTCTTCATCTTTTGATTTACATAGACTTTAAAATCACATACATAAAGAATATTACAAAAATTTGTTAATAATCAAGTGTATTTCAGATTAATTACAGTGTTGAATGTAAAAACAAATGAATAAAACTACCTGTAAATGAAGAAAAATCCAATAAGAACAAATATAAATATAATCTTGTTTTCAATAGTATCATTTTAAGCTAATATCAAGGCAGAAATTACAAAGAAAAGGATTGATAGCATTGTCTGAAAAGTTAAAAACAAAATTAAAAGGCAAAATATCTATGCTGAATGTGTAGAAAAAGATAATATCTTCAAAATCAGTAGAAGATTATAAACATCCTAATGTTTATAATCTACATGAGCCTACATGAGCCAAGTAAGGGGAAACATAGTCAACTGTACGTAACATCAGTGAACTGTAAATAAATATGAAAAATTGCATATCAATTGGGTATTTTTCAATGTTTTATAATAACATTCAGTTAGAGGAGGTTCTGGAAATGAGTACTCATATACTGTTAATGGACACGTTAGGTGGAAAAAAATTCTGGAGTGTATTTTGACAAAATGACTATAAAGTCTGAGAATTTTGCTTTCCATTGGATTCAACAAGTCAATTTTAGATAGTATGGTCTAAAAGAATATCATGAACATACTTTTATCTGAATGAGGTAAAATGCCACTGGAGGGTTTTAGACAGAGGAGTGAAATGATCTGCTGATGTATTGAGAACGGACAGCAAGTGGCAAGAGGAGGAAGCAATGAGGCAAGTTACAAAGCAAAAAGTAATAGCAGCTTGGAAGGATAACATTAAGATAAAAGAAAAAATGTTTAGTTTAGTGTTAAGCACAAAAAGTAAGTTAGGTTACAAATCACCATGAACAATCTGCCTCTATTTGTGTTCAAAATATAATTATGTCCATACATAACAGGTTATCTCTAAGAAGAATAGTTCTTTTTGTTTTTTAATATCTCTATATTTTCAAACTCATATACAGGTAACTTCACATTTTATAATCAGAAAAAATAAAACATATTACAAATATAACTATATATCTTGAGTCAGAAGTTCCCAGGACATGGAGCTATAACATAACTAGCACAAACTGACCCAAGAAAATAAATTTATGTCAACACTTGGGTTATTCAGTGACCATTAAGTCACATGGCTAAATTAAAGGAAGAAAAAGTAACAAGAATTTGAGCATGTTGTGATTTGGACCATGTAACCAAAGTATATACAGAATCCTAAAGAGGCCTCTCAGCAAACTCTTGCCATGCAAATAAGTTTAAAGCTCAATGTTGTATTATACTTAAAATTTTGAAATTTGGTATTAGAAAACAAAGTCCAACAAATTATTCAAAAGTAAAGTTTATATAACTAGAAAAAAATGAATAAGTGACAGAGAAAAAGAAACTTTCCAAATGGAGGAATTATGTGTGCAGCGCAGCATGATTATTTTATTTGATCTTAAAATTATGGGGCAGAGGTAAATGCCCCTGTCTGACAGCTTTGAAGAGAGGAGTGGATCTCCCAGCATGGAGGTTGAGATCTGAGAACGGACAGACTGCCTGCTCAAGTGCGTCCCTGACCCCTGAGTAGCCTAACTGGAAGACATCCCCCACTAGGTGCAGACCGACACCTCACACCTCACATGGCGGGGTACACCCCTGAGACGAAGCTTCCAGAGCAAGAATCAGACAGCAACACTCGCTGTTCAGCAGTATTCTATCTTCTGCAGCCTCCACTGCTGATACTCAGGTAAACAGGGTCTGGAGTGGACCTCAAGCAAACTCCAACAGACCTGCAGCAGAGGGTCCTGACTGTTAGAAGGAAAACTAACAAACAGAAAGGACACCCACACCAAAACCCCATCAGTACACCACCATCATCAAAGACCAAAGGCAGATAAAACCACAAAGATGGGGAAAAAGCAGGGCAGAAAAGCTGGAAATTCAAAAAATGAGAGCACATCTCCCCCTCCAAAGGAACGCAGCATATCGCCAGCAATGGATCAAAGCTGGACGGAGAATGACTTTGACGAATTGAGAGAAGAAGGCTTTGGTCGATCAAACTTCTCAGAGCTAAAGGAGGAACTACGTACCCAGTGCAAAGAAACTAAAAATCTTGAAAAAAGAATGGAAGAATGGATAACTACAATAATCAATGCAGAGAAGGCCATAAATGACCTGATAGAGATAAAAACCATGACACGAGAAATACGTGACAAATGCACAAGATTCAGTAACCGACTCGATCAACTGGAAGAAAGAGTATCAATGATTGAAGATCAAGTGAATGAAATGAAGTGAGAAGAGAAGTGTAGAGAAAAAAGAGTAAAACAAAATGAACAAAGCCTCCAAGAAATATGGGATTATGTGAAAAGACCAAATCTACGTCTGATTGGGGTGCCTGAAGGTGAGGGGGAAAATGGAACAAAGTTGGAAAACACTCTTCAGGATATCATCCAGGAGAACTTCCCCAACCTAGTAAGGCAGGCCAACATTCAAATTTAGGAAATACAGAGAATGCCACAGAGATACTCCTCGAGAAAAGCAACTCCAAGACACATAATTGTCAGATTCACCAAAGTTAAAATGAAGGAAAAAATCTTAAGGTTAGCCAGAGAGAAAGGTCAGGTTACCCACAAAGGGAAGCTAATCACACTAACAGCAGATCTCTTGGCAGAAACTCTACAAGCCAGAAGAGAGTGGGCACCAATATTCAACATTCTTAAAGAAAAGAATTTTAAACCCAGAATTTCATATCCAGCCAAACTAAGTTTCATAAGTGAAGGAGAAATAAAATCCTTTACAGACAACCAACTGCTTAGAGATTTTGTCACTACCAGGCCTGCTCTACAAGAGACCCTGAAGGAAGCACTAAACATGGAAAGGAACAACCGGTACCAGCCATTGCAAAAACATGTCAAAATGTAAAGTCCATTGCAGCTAGGAAGAAACTGCATCAACTAACGAGCAAAATAATCAGTTAATGTCACAATGACAGCATCAAGTTCACACATAACAATATTAACCTTAAATGTAAATGGACTACCTGGTCCAATTAAAAGACACAGACTGGCAAATTGGATAAAGAGTCAAGACCCATCAGTTTGCTGTATTCAGGAGACCCATCTCCCATTCAGAGACACACATAGGCTCAAAATAAAGGAAGGGAGGAAGATCTACCAAGCAAATGGAAAAAAAAAAAAAAAAAAACCAGGGGTTACAATCCGAGTCTCTGATAAAACAGACTTTAAACCATTAAAGATCAAAAGAGACAAAGAAGGCCATTACATAATGGTAAAGGGATCAATTCAACAGGAAGAGCTAACTATCCTAAGTATATATGCACCCAATACAGGAGCACCCAGATTCATAAAGCAAGTCCTTAGAGACTTACAAAGAGACTTAGACTCCCATACAATAATAATGAGAGACTTCAACACTCCACTGTCAACATTACACAGATCAACGAGACAGAAAGTTAACAAAGATATTCAGGAATTGAACTCAACTCTGCACCAAGCAAACCTAAAGACATCTACAGAACTCTCCACCCCAAATCAACAGAATATACATTCTTCTTAGCACCACATCCCACTTATTCCAAAATTGACCACATAGCTGGAAGTAAAGCACTCCTCAGCAAATGTACAAGAACAGAAATTATAACAAACTGTCTCTCAGACCACAGTGCAATCAAACTGAACTCAGGACTAAGAAACTCAATCAAAACTGCTCAACTACATGGAAACTGAACAACCTGATCCTGAATGACTACTGGGTACATAACAAAATGAAGGCAGAAATAAAGATGTTCTTTGAAACCAATGAGAACAAAGATACAACATACCAGGATCTCTGGGACATATTTAAAGCAGGGTGTAAAGGGAAATTTACAGCACTAAATGCTCACAAGAGAAAGCTGGAAAGATCTAAAATTGACACCCTAACATCACAAGTAAAAGAACTAGAGAAGCAAGAGCAAACACATTCAAAAGCTAGCAGAAGGCGAGAAATAACTAAGATCAGAGCAGAACTGAAGGAGATAGAGACACAAAAAACCCTCCAAAAAATCAATGAATCCAGGAGTTGGTTTTTTGGAAAGATCAAAAAAATTGACAGACCGCTAGCAAGACTAATAAAGAAGAAAAGAGAGAAGAATCAAATAGACCCAATAAAATATGATAAAGGGGATCTCACCACGGAACCCACAGAAATACAAACTACCATCAGAGAATACTATAAACACCTCTACGCAAATCAACTAGAAAACCTAGAAGAAATGGTTAATTTCCTGGACACTTACACTCTCCCGAGACTAAACCAGGAAGAAGTTGAATCCCTGAATAGACCAATAGTAGGCTCTGAAATTGAGGCAATAATTAATAGCCTACCAACCAAAAAAAGTCCAGGACTAGACGGATTCACAGCCGAATTCTACCAGAGGTACAAGGAGGAGCTGGTACCATTCCTTCTGAAACTATTCCAATCGATAGAAAAAGAGGGAATCCTCCCTAACTCATTTTATGAGGCCAACATCATCCTGATACCAAAGCCTGGCAGAGACACAACAAAAAAAGAGAATTTTAGACCAATATCCCTGATGAACATCGATGCAAAAATCCTCAATAAAATACTGGCAAACCGGATTCAGCAGCACATCAAAAAGCTTATCCACCATGATCAAGTGGGCTTCATCCCTGGGATGCAAGGCTGGTCCAACATATGGAAATCAATAAACGTAATCCAGCATATAAACAGAACCAAAGACAAAAACCACATGATTATCTCAATAGATGCAGAAAAGGCCTTTGACAAAATTCAACAGCCCTTCATGCTAAAAACTCTCAATAAATTCGGTATTGATGGAAAGTATCTCAAAATATTAAGAGCTATTTATGACAAATCCACAGCCAATATCATACTGAATGGGCAAAAACTGGAAGCATTCCCTTTGAAAACTGGCACAAGACAGGGATGCCCTCTCTTACCACTCCTATTCAACATAGTGTTGGAAGTTCTGGCTAGGGCAATCAGGCAAGAGAAAGAAATAAAGCGTATTCCGTCAGGAAAAGAAGAAGTCCTATTGTCCCTGTTTGCAGATGACATGATTGTATATTTAGAAAGCCCCATCATCTCAGCCCAAAATGTCCTTAAGCTGATAAGCAATTTCAGCAAAGTCTCAGGATACAAAATCAATGTGAAAAAAATCACAAGCAGTCTTTTTTTTTTTTTTTTTTTTTTTTTTTTGAGACGGAGTCTCACTCTGTCACCCAGGCTGGAGTGCAGTGGCGCTATCTCTGCTCACTTGAAAGCTCCCCCCATTCGCCTGCCTCAGCCTCCCAAGTAGCTGGGACTACAGGTGCCCACCGCCACGCCCAGCTAATTTTTTGTATTTTTAGTAGAGACGGGGTTTCACCATGTTAGCCAGGATGGTCTCGATCTCCTGACCTCATGATCCGCCCGTCTCAGCCTCCCAAAGTGCTGGGATTACAGGCGTGAGCCACCGTGCCCGGCCCACAATCATTCTTATACACCACTAACGGACAAACAGAGAGCCAAATCATGAATTAACTCCCATTCACAATAGCTTCAAAGAAAGTAAAATACCTAGGAATCCAACTTACAAGGGATGTAAAGGACCTCTTCAAGGAGAACTACAAACCACTGCTCAGTGAAATCAAAGAGGACACAAACAAATGGAAGAACATATCATGCTCATGGATAGGAAGAATCAATACTGTGAAAATGGACATACTGCCCAAGGTAATTTATAGATTCAATGCCACCCCATCAAGCTACCAATGAGTTTCTTCACGGAATTGGAAAAAACTACTTTAAAGTTCATATGGAACCAAAAAAGAGCCCACATTGCCAAGACAATCCTAAGTCAAAAGAACAAAGCTGGAGGCATCATGCTACCTGACTTCAAACTATACTACAAGGCTACAGTGACCAAAACAGCATGGTACTGGTACCAAAACAGAGCTATAGACCAATGGAACAGAACAGAGCCCTCAGAAACAATACCACACATCTACAGTCATCTGGTCTTTGACAAACTTGACAAAAACAAGAAGTGAGGAAAGGATTCCCTATTTAATAAATGATACTGGGAAAATTGGCTAGCCATAAGTAGAAAGTTGAAACTGGATCCCTTCCTTACTCTTTATACGAAAATTAATTCAAGATGGATTAGAGGCTTAAATGTTAGACCTAACACCATAAAAACCTTAGAAGAAAACCTAGGTAATACCATTCAGGACATAGGCGTGGGCAAGGACTTCATGTCTAAAACACCAAAAGCAATGGCAAGAAAAGACAAAATTGACAAATGGGATCTAATTAAACTAAAGAGCCTCTGCACAGCAAAAGAAACTACCATCAGAGTGGACAGGTAACCTACAGAATGCGAGAAAATTTTGCAATCTACTCATCTGACAAAGGGCTAATATCCAGAACCTACAAAGAACTCAAACAAATTTACAAGAAAAAAACAAACAACCCCATCAAATGTGGGCAAAGGATATGAACAGACAGTTCTCAAAAGAAGACATTCATACAGCCAGCAGACACATGAAGAAATGCTAATCACTGGCCATCAGAGAAATGCAAATCAAAACCACAATGAGATACCATCTCACACCCGTTAGAATGGCAATCATTAAAAAAACAGGAAACAACAGGTGCTGGAGAGGATTTGGAGAAATAGGAACACTTTTATACTGTTGGTGGGACTGTAAACTAGTTCAACCATTGTGAAAAACAGTGTGGCGATTCCTCAAGGATCTAGAACTAGAAATACCATTTGACCCAGCCATCCCATTACTGGGTATATACCCAAAGGATTATAAATCATGCTGCTATAAAGACACATGCACACGTATGTTTATTGTGGCACTATTCACAATAGAAAAGACTTGGAATCAACCGAAATGTCCATCGGTGACAGACTGGATTAAGAAAATGTGGCACATATACACCATGGAATACTACGCAGCCATAAAAAAGGATGAGTTTGTGTCCTTTGTAAGGACATGGATGTAGCTGGAAACCATCATTCTCAGCAAACTATCACAAGAACAGAAAACCAAATAACGCATGTTCTCACTCATAGGTGGGAATTGAACAATGAGATCACTTGGACACAGGAAGGGAATCATCACACACCAGGTCCTGTTGTGAGGAGGGGCGGTGGGGAGGGATAGCATTAGGAGATATAACTAATGTAAATGATGAGTTAATGGGTGCAGCACACCAACGTGGCACACGTATACATACGTAATAAACCTGCACGTTGTGCACATGTACCCTAGAACTTAAAGTATAATAAAAATAAAAAAAAAAAGAATCCAGGCCAGGAGTGGTGGCTCACACCTATAATCCTAGCATTTTGGGAGGCTGAAGCAGGTGGACTGCTTGAGGTCAGGAGTTCAAGACCAGTCTGGCCAACATGGTGAAGCCCTGTCTCTATTAAAAAATAAATAAATAAATAAAAATAAAATAAAATTATGGCATTAATTTGTTATTAAGTTGCTTTAATTAATATTATGAAAGATTTCAGCCATACTAAAAAGTATAGGTTTAATAAACTACCTAGTTTAAGAAAAACTTCCATTCATCTCTCTCCCTACCTCAAAATAGCTGTTATCCTAAATTTGGTGTTTATAACTTCCAAGCATGTTTTTATAATTTTACTACATAAACTATGTATGTACATATAATAAGTGTTGTTGTTCATGTTTCTATTCTTTACAAAATAGTAGCATACTATACTTATGCCATGTATATGTATGTGTATTTTATATATATATATATATATATATTTATATATATATATATATATGCAAGGTTATATTTTTAGATTATCTATATTATAATTTGGCTCTAATTCATAATTTCATTTTATTTTAATGAATTAATATGACAAAATTTATGTATTAATTCTCCTGTGGATATACATCTAAGTTTTTTCCAATTTTTCACACAATGTTTCAACATTCTTATATGTATGTCCTGTATACCTATAAGGAAGTGTCCCTAGATTATATACATGGGAATGGAATTTTTGGGTTTTAAGGTTAGGTGCATCTTTAGGTTTACAATATGTGGCTTTAATTGCCCTCCAAAGTCATTGTACCAATTTGTACTCTCACCAACAGTGTTTACAGTGTCTTATGACATATAGAATATAATCTTTTAAATTTAAATTAATCTTTTTGATGCTGAGTCTTGCATAAGAAATCCATCCCTAGCGTGATGTCAAAAATCTTTTTTTCTATGTTTTCTTCTGAAAATAATTTAGTTTCATTTTCATGTTTGGACCTTTAATACCCCTGGAATTGGTTTTGGTTTATGTTGTAATCTGTAGATTCATTTTTGTTTCCATATGAATAACCTACTGATTTAACAAAATCTGAAGTTAATCTGCATCTCTACTCTCCTTCAGGAGAAAAACAACCATCCAACGTACCCTTAAAAAGCTCTAAATTCCATGAAACCTGGCTTCTAAAGTTATTTGTGGTTGCTTCAACCCAGTGTTACTAGTAGTAGTATAGCTGGGATGATGTTTTAATTTCTCAATGTATTAATCACCTACATAGTGTAAAACTGAGCCCCAAATTAATGTGAAGGCAGACCTATATTTGCAAATTATCAGAGGAAAAATTCTGCCACACCAACTCCCAGTTCAAACTGAAAAAGGTAGGTTGGCTCCCTATGCCATGGGATAGATATTTTTCTGGTTCACCCTTGATCTAGTCACTGGTGTTGCAACCTGCTGATCGTTTTTCATTTTATTTTCTGTTTCTTTTTCAACTCCCTGACTCATGTAGATCCACGGCATCACTTTCTGTCCCCAAGGAGTGTTAAATTCCAATTCTTGTTACTGAGAGACGGAACCAACCCCGACCCCAACCTTTCAAGGTGGTTGCCATATTACCTTTTGCTCCAGGAATTTTTTCCTCATTGTTTGTCTCTCTTGAGATTTTCCAATTCTTTTGGGAGCATTTAAATAGATAGTTGTTATATTTGATCTAGTGTTTTCAGGTATTTAAAAACTGAAGGCCACTTGAGTTATTTAATATCCCCTATCCAGAAAATGAAACCATCTAAGTTATTTTAATATGTCAATATTGGTTATCATATTTAATGTTCAATTCAATGCTGAAGATAGTTTTGGGATTATTAAAAATGAAATTTATCTTCCATGTATGATTCATTGAGAAATCTTTATATTCATGTCACATTGAAAATGGCTCTTGTTCTTTCTTAGATCTTTGTTAACTTTTTTCAGACGCCAAAGATAAAACATCTGGTTGCTTTCAAAGCTCTGTTATTTAACTCCATTTATGAAGGTACTTAAATTTACATAAATAAAAATTGATGTAAATGTTTATCTTACTCATCTCATCTTACATTTTCTTGATTTTTATTGGGCTACCATGTACCACAATCTACAAAAATTCAAGAAGTCAGTTCAGTTATTTTGTCATTTTCCCACTATTCCCATGCCTAGCCTGTGCCACAGTAAAGCAAACTAGAGTGCATTTTCCATCCAAATGTCAAATATTTTTCTGGCTCTGAGCCTTTGCTTATGCTTTAATCTGTCCACATGCCCTTATCCACCACTCCTCAAATTCAATATTCAACATCCTACACATCCTACAAGGCCTCTTTAAATGTCTATCATCTTTATGAAAGGACTCTTTATTACCCTCAAGATGATCTTCAATCTTTTTCTATAGAACTCCTGTGGTTCTTTTCATATTTATCTTAAGCTATTGCTTCATTGGGATTTTAAATTTTGATTTAGTTTAGAAAATAAGAGTCTCTTTTTTGTATTCTTGTGTATCATGAAGCACTTTGAGAACTTGTAGAATGTCAACAAATACTGAAATTGAAGGTAAATAAAAATTTCTATGCAAGTCAAAATGATTGTTTTAAGTAATTAGAGTAACATTATTTTAAATATAACCCTAAAGAGAAGATTTAGAAGTGTTAAATGCTACATAAAAGATATGACAACATGCTGAATAAACTTCTCTGGATTTCTACAAAATGAAAGTAGTAGACTAGATGTTTCCTAAGATGTCTCCCATCTCTAATACGCTAATATTGTTCATCAACTTCATATACACATTCATGTGTATGTCAGTCAGGACACATAGGGTTCACACTGTGAGAGCACAGGATTCAAACCTACCCACTCTAGTTCTAAAGTTCATGATTTTAACTACTATTATATACTGCCCAAGTTGTACAAGAGGTTTTTATAGTCAATAAATATAATTTCTTGAATTAATTTATGAACCAATTTATTAAACATAAATACTATTTTAAAATAACAATTAAATTTAAATGACAGCTAATTAATGGCATAAAATGAGAATTTTAATTAATTTATACTATAAAATGTAATAATTTATACATTATATTAATTATATACATATATTTACTGCATATATAAACCTTTGTGTACGTTAGGCAGTATACCATAGCGTTTAAAATCATGGACTTTAGAATCAGACCAAATAGATTTGAAGCCTATCCTTCACACTCATTGTGTGACTTTGAGCAACTTGCTGAAGCCCTCTCTTTCTTATTATAGTTATATCATCTATAAAATCAGAATAGAGTACCTGCTTCATAAGGTTTTCTGTGTATTAAATGGGTGTACAAAGTACTCTTTGCCAAAAGCATAATAAGTACTCAATAAAAGTCCATTATTGTTTTTCTTACATCTATATACTTGAAAACAACCATCAAACACTCGATTTATGTCGGTGACTGATTACGTTTTAAGAAAAAACAACTAATTTTTCCTAAAACTCTCTCATCCCCACATTAGAGAATAGAACTATAAATCTAAAGTAAACTCTCTCTCCTTTACAATTCCAGAACCATTTATCTGTTTTTTCAAAATTGGACCAAATGTATTTTTGTACCTAACCTAACACTTCGTCAGATAATCATGACTCATTTATCTCTATCACTCAAGTTTTTTATCTATCAATATAAAATAAACTACGTATGTTTATATTTGTAGATTTCCTCACCCAACAGATGTTGAGAAAAACCTAAAGCCCTGGCATAAAATTTCTTAGCCTTCTGATTTTAAACCTTGTTACATTTTCTATTTTAAGCCACATAAGGAAGTTATTGATAAAAAGTTACTTATAGGACTGGCACAGTATAGAATATAAATTTCATTGCATTTTATGTTAGCCATGTTTATGGATTGGAAGAATTGATATTACTAAAATGTCCCTACTACCCAAAGCAGTCTACAGACTCAATGCAATCCATATCAAAATTCCAATGTCACTCTTCATAGAAGCAGGAAAAAAAAGCCCTAAAATTTATATGGGACCACAAAGAAACCAGAATGAAGGGGCGGAGCAAGATGGCCGAATAGGAACAGCTCCAGTCTCCAACTCCCAGCACGAGCGACACAGAAGACCGGTGATTTCTGCATTTTCAACTGAGGTACTGGGGTCATCTCACTAGGGAGTGCCGGACAATCGGTGCTGGTCAGCTGCTGCAGCCTGACCAGCGAGAGCTGAAGCAGGGCGAGGCATCGCCTCACCTGGGAAGTGCAAGGGGGAAGGGAATCCCTTTTCCTAGCCAGGGGAACTGAGACACACAACACCTGCAAAATCGGGTAACTCCCACCCCAATACCGCACTTTAAGCAACGGGCACACCAGAAGAATATATCCCTCACCTGGCCGGGAGGGTCCCACGCCCACAGAGCATCCCTCATTGTTAACACAGCAGTCTGCCGCGATCTAACCGCCAGGCAGCAGCGAGGCTGGGGGAGGGGTGCCCGCCATTGCTGAGGCTTAAGTAGGTAAACAAAGCCGCTGGGAAGCTCGAACTGGGTGGAGCTCACAGCAGCTCAAGGAAACCTGCCTGTCTCTATAGACTCCACCTCTGGGGGCAGGGCTCAGCTAAAAAAACAACAGGGGAAGCAACAGAGGCCTGAGCAGACGCGAACAACTCTGTCTCACAGCTTTGAAGAGAGCAGTGGATCTCCCAACACGGAGGTTGAGATCTGAGAACAGACAGACTGCCTGCTCAAGTGGGTCACTGACCCCTGAGTAGCCTAACTGGGAGACATCCCCCACTAGGGGCAGTCTGACACCTCACACCTCACAGGGTGGAGTACACCCCTGAGAGGAAGCTTCCAAAGTAAGAATCAGACAGGTACACTCGCTGTTCAGCAATATTCTATCTTCTGCAACCTCTGCTGCTGATACCCAGGCAAACAGGGTCTGGAGTGGACCTCAAGCAATCTCCAACAGACCTATAGCTGAGGGTCCTGATTGGCAGAAGGAAAACTATCAAACAGGAAGGACACCTACACCAAAATCCCATCAGTACGTCACCATCATCAAAGACCAGAGACAGATAAAACCACAAAGATGGGGAAAAAGCAGGGCAGAAAAGCTGGAAATTCAAGAAATAAGAGCGCATCTCCCCATGCAAAGGAGTGCAGCCAATCACCAGCAACGGATCGAAGCTGGTCAGAGAATGACTTTGACGAGATGAGAGAAGAAGGATTCAGTCCATCAAACTTCTCAGAGCTAAAGGAGGAATTACGTACCCAGCGCAAAGAAACTAAAAATCTTGAAAAAAGAGTGGAAGAATTGACAGCTAGACTAATTAATGCAGAGAAGGTCATAAATGAAATGACAGACATGAAAACCATGACACGAGAAATAGGTGACAAATGCACAAGCTTCAGTAACCAACTCGATCAACTGGAAGAAAGAGTATCAGCGATTGAGGATCAAATGAATGAAATGAAGCGAGAAGAGAAACCAAAAGAAAAAAGAAGGAAAAGAAATGAACAAAGCCTGCAAGAAGTATGGGATTATGTAAAACGACCAAATCTATGTCTGATTGGGGTGCCTGAAAGTGACGGGGAAAATGGAACCAAGTTGGAAAACACTCTTCAGGATATCATCCAGGAGAACTTCCCCAAGCTAGTAGGGCAGGCCAACATTCAAATTCAGGACATACAGAGAACGCCACAAAGATCCTCCTCCAAAAGAGCAACTCCAAGACACATAATTGCCAGATTCACCAAAGTTGAAATGAAGGAAAAAATCTTAAGGGCAGCCAGAGAGAAAGGTCGGGTTACCCACAAAGGGAAGCCCATCAGACTAACAGCAGATCTCTCGGCAGAAACTTTACAAGCCAGAAGAGAGTGGGGACCAATATTCAACGTTCTTAAAGAAAAGAATTTTAAACCCAGAATTTCATATCCAGCCAAACTAAGTTTCATAAGTGAGGGAGAAATAAAATCCTTTAAAGATAAGCAAATGCTTAGAGATTTTGTCACCACCAGGCCTGCCTTACAAGAGACCCTGAAGAAAGCCCTAAACATGGAAAGGAACAACCGGTACCAGCCATTGCAAAAACATGCCAAAATGTAAAGACCATCGAAGCTAGGAAGACACTGCATCAACTAACGAGCAAAATAACCAGTTAATATCATAATGGCAGGATCAAGTTCACACATAACAATATTAACCTTAAATGTAAATGGACTACCTGGTCCAATTAAAAGACACAGACTGGCAAACTGGATAAAGAGTCAAGACCCATCAGTCTGCTGTATTCAGGAGACCTATCTCCCATGCAGAGACATACATAGGCTCAAAATAAAGGGATGGAGGCAGATCTACCAAGCAAATGGAGAACAAAAAAAAGCAGGGGTTGCAATCCTAGTCTCTGATAAAACAGACTTTAAACCATCAAAGATCAAAAGAGACAAAGAAGGCCATTACATAATGGTAAAGGGATCACCTCAACAGGAAGAGCTAACTATCCTAAATATATATGCACCCAATACAGGAGCACCCAGATTCATAAAGCAAGTCCTTAGAGACTTACAAAGAGACTTAGACTCCCATACAATAATAATGGGAGACTTCAACACTCCACTGTCAACATCAGACAGATCAACAAGACAGAAAGTTAACAAGGATATCCAGGAATTGAACTCATCTCTGCACCAAGCGGACCTAATAGACATCTATAGAACTCTCCACCCCAAATCAACAGAATATACATTCTTCTCAGCACCACATCCCACTTATTCCAAAATTGACCACATAATTGGAAGTAAAACACTCCTCAGCAAATGTACAAGAACAGAAATTATAACAAACTGTCTCTCAGACCACAGTGCAATCAAACTAGAACTCAGGACTAAGAAACTCAATCAAAACCGCTCAACTACATGGAAACTGAACAACCTGCTCCTGAATGACTACTGGGTACATAATGAAATGAAGGCAGAAATAAAGATGTTCTTTGAAACCAATGAGAACAAAGATACAACATACCAGAATCTCTGGGACACATTTAAAGCAGTGTGTAGAGGGAAATTTATAGCACTAAATGCCCACAAGAGAAAGCAGGAAAGATCTAAAATTGACACTCTAACATCACAATTAAAAGAACTAGAGAGGCAAGAGCAAACACATTCAAAAGCTAGCAGAAGGCAAGAAATAACTAAGATCAGAGCAGAACTGAAGGAGATAGAGACACAAAAAACCCTCCAAAAAATCAATGAATCCAGGAGTTGGTTTTTTGAAAAGATCAACAAAATTGACAGACCGCTAGCAAGACTAATAAAGAAGAAAAGAGAGAAGAATCAAATAGACCCAATAAAATATGATAAAGGGGATATCACCACTGACCCCACAGAAATACAAACACCCATCAGAGAATACTATAAACACCTCTACGCAAATCAACTAGAAAATTTAGAAGAAATGGATAATTTCCTGGACACTTACACTCTCCCAAGACTAAACCAGGAAGAAGTTGAATCCCTGAATAGACCAATAGCAGGCTCTGAAATTGAGGCAACAATTAATAGCCTACCCACCAAAAAAAGTCCAGGACCAGATGGATTCACAGCTGAATTCTACCAGAGGTACAAGGAGGAGCTGGTACCATTCCTTCTGAAACTATTCCAATCAATAGAAAAAGAGGGAATCCTCCCTAACTCATTTTATGAGGCCAACATCATCCTGATACCAAAGCCTGGCAGAGACACAACAAAAAAAGAGAATTTTAGACCAATATCCCTGATGAACATCGATGCAAAAATCCTCAATAAAATACTGGCAAACCGGATTCAGCAGCACATCAAAAAGCTTATCCACTATGATCAAGTGGGCTTCATCCCTGGAATGCAAGGCTGGTTCAACATTCGCAAATCAATAAACATAATCCAGCATATAAACAGAACCAAAGTCAAGAAACACATGATTATCTCAATAGATGCAGAAAAGGCTTTTGACAAAATTCAACAGCCCTTCATGCTAAAAACGCTCAATAAATTCGGTATTGATGGAACGTACCTCAAAATAATAAGAGCTATTTATGACAAACCCACAGCTAATATCATTCTGAATGGGCAAAAACTGGAAAAATTCCCTTTGAAAACTGGTACAAGACAGGGATGCCCTCTCTCACCACTCCTATTCAACATAGTGTTGGAAGTTCTGGCTAGGGCAATCAGGCAAGAGAAAGAAATCAAGGGTATTCAGTTAGGAAAAGAAGAAGTCCTATTGTCCCTGTTTGCAGATGACATGATTGTATATTTAGAAAACCCCATCGTCTCAGCCCATAATCTCCTTAAGCTGATAAGCAACTTCAGCAAAGTCTCAGGATACAAAATTAATGTGCAAAAATCACCAGCATTCTTATACACCAGTAACAGACAAGCAGAGAGCCAAATCAGGAATGAACTTCCATTCACAATTGCTTCAAAGAGAATAAAATACCTAGGAATATAACTTACAAGGGATGTCAAGGACCTCTTCAAGGAGAACTACAAACCACTGCTCAGTGAAATCAAAGAGGACACAAACAAATGGAAGAACATACCATGCTCATGGATAGGAAGAATCAATATCGTGAAAATGGCCATACTGCCCAAGGTTATTTATAGATTCAATGCCATCCCCATCAAGCTACCAATGAGTTTCTTCACAGAATTGGAAAAAACTGCTTTAAAGTTCATATGGAACCAAAAAAGAGCCCGCATTGCCAAGACAATCCTAAGTCAAAAGGACAAAGCTGGAGGCGTCACGCTACCTGACTTCAAACTATACTACAAGGCTACAGTAACCAAAACAGCATGGTACTGGTACCAAAACAGAGATATAGACCAATGCAACAGAACAGAGTCCTCAGAAATAATACACACATCTACAGCCATCTGATCTTTGACAAACCTGAGAGAAACAAGAAATGGGGAAAGGATTCCCTATTTAATAAATGGTGCTGGGAAAATTGGCTAGCCATAAGTAGAAAGCTGAAACTGGATCCTTTCCTTACTCCTTATACGAAGATTAATTCAAGATGGATTAGAGACTTAAATGTTAGACCTAATACCATAAAAACCCTAGAAGAAAATCTAGGTAGTACCATTCAGGACATAGGCATGGGCAAGGACTTCATGTCTAAAACACCAAAAGCAACGGCAGCAAAAGCCAAAATTGACAAATGGGATCTCATTAAACTAAAGAGCTTCTGCACAGCAAAAGAAACTACCATCAGAGTGAACAGGCAACCTACAGAATGGGAGAAAATTTTTGCAATCTACTCATCTGACAAAGGGCTAATATCCAGAATCTACAAAGAACTCAAACAAATATACAAGAAAAAAACAAACGACCCCATCAAAAAGTGGGCAAAGGATATGAACAGACATTTCTCAAAAGAAGACATTCATACAGCCAACAGACACATGAAAAAATGCTCATCATAACTTGCCATCAGAGAAATGCAAATCAAAACCACAATGAGATACCATCTCACACCAGTTAGAATGGCAATCATTAAAAAATCAGGAAACAACAGTTGTTGGAGAGGATGTGGAGAAATAGGAATACTTTTACACTGTTGGTGGGATTGTAAACTAGTTCAACCATTATGGAAAACAGTATGGCAATTCCTCAAGGATCTAGAACTAGATGTACCATATGACCCAGCCATCCCACTACTGGGCATATACCCAAAGGATTATAAATTATTCTACTACAAAGACACATGCACACGTATGTTTATTGCGGCACTATTCACAATAGCAAAGACTTGGAATCAACCCAAATGTCCATCAGTGACAGACTGGATTAAGAAAATGTGGCACATATACACCATGGAATACTATGCAGCCATAAAAAAGGATGAGTTTGCGTCCTTTGTAGGGACATGGATGCAGCTGGAAACCATCATTCTTAGCAAACTATCACAAGAAGAGAAAACCAAACACCGCATGTTCTCACTCATAGGTGGGAACTGAACAATGAGATCACTTGGACTCGGGAAGGGGAACATCACACACTGGGGCCTATCATGGCGGGGGGGAGGGATTGCATTGGGGAGTTATACATGATATAAATGATGAATTGATGGGTGCTGACGAGTTGATGGGTGCAGCACACCAACATGGCACACATATACATATGTAACAAACCTGCACATTATGCACATGTACCCTAGAACTTAAAGTATAACAAAAAAAAAAAAAAAAAAGAAAAGAAAATGGATCAATGTTTGCCAGCAGCTGGGACTAGAAAGAAGAGATTGACTGCAAAGAGGCATGAGTGAACTTTTTGGGGTAATGGATATATGCTATATCTTGATTGTGCTGGTGGTTATGGTAACTGTATAAATCTGTCAAAATTCATTGTTTACTTTAAAAAGATGTATTTTAGGGTCTTTAAATTGTACCTTAATAAATATGGCTTTTCAATGAAAAAAAAAAAAAAAAAAAAAAGAAACCAGAATGAGCCAAGGCAATCATGAGCAAAAAGAACAAACCTGATGGTATCATACCACCTGTTTTCAAAGTATACTGCAAAGCTACAGCAATTAAAACAGCATTGTACTGACCAAAAAATAGACACATTGACCACTGAAACAGTATAGTGAGCTCCAAAATGAACTCACACGTGTACAATCAACTGCTTTTCAACAAATGTGTCAAGAATATGCAATGGGAAAACGATAGTTCCTTCAATAAATGGTGCTGGCAAAACTGGATATCCACATGCAGAATAATAAAATTGAAATCTTGTTGCATACCATATACAAAAATCAATTCAAAATAGATTAAGTACTTAAGCATATGACCAGAAACTATAAAACTACTAGAAGAAAACGTGGGGGAAAACTACACGACATCGGTCTGGGCAATGATTTCTTGGATTTAATCCCAAAAGTACAGGGAACAAACTCAAAAGTAGACAAATGGAAATACATCAAATTAAAAAGCTTCTGTGTACCACAGGAAACAATTAACTGTGTGCAGAGACAACCCACGGATTGGGAGAAAATATTTGTAAGCCATATATCCTATAAAGGTTTGATATACAAAATATGGAAGGAGCTCAAACAAGTCAATATTAAGAAAGCAAAAATTCTAATTTAAAAACGGGCAAGAGGGTATATATGCACAGCGGAATATTATTACTCTTAAAAAAGAATGGAATTCTGTCATTTGTGACAACATGGATGGGATTGAAGGATATTATGGAAAATGAAATAAGCCAGGCACAGAAAGACAAATACTACATGTTCTCAGTTATATGTGGAATCTCAAAAAAAAAAATCATAGAAGCAGAAAGCAGAATGGTGGTTAGAAAGGCTGGAGGGAGGGGAAAAGGGGTAGATGATGGTCAAAGGGTACAAAATCTCAGTTATCCAAGAGAAATATGGAATTTTTTTTCAGTTCTATTGCACAACTTGGTGAATGTAGTTAATATGAGTGCTCTACATTTCATAATTGCTAAGAGTACATTTCAAATGTTCTTACGACATAAAATGTTAAGTATTTGAGGTGATGGATATGTTAACTAGGTTGATTTAATGATCCCATTATAAATACAGTAGTATTTATAAAACACAACATAACTTAAAATTTAAATTTAATTGCAAATTTACAATTTAAACAAAGAATAATCTAATAGTGAGAATTTGCTATGGAGCAGACACATAGAACACTTTTTTTTTTTCCCCAGAAGCCTTCATATGTTCAAGTATCTGGTAGTTCAATTCATAATCATTTAATAAAGTGAACATTTATAGTCTTAAATACTAAGAAAGAAACAGTTAATAAAAGTTAAAACCCCACTTGCATTTAACTACGTTTAAAAAATATAATCCCAGGAATACTGTAAGGAGTCCTACACTTAGGAGTGAGCATTGTACAAGTTAATGTAAGTAATGAACCTTTCATGTGAAATGATGTTGTGTCACAACTCATTTGCATCCCACTTAAAGTGTAATTAAGTTTCCCTGACAGCATGGCTTATGGCTGAAAGAACAGACCTGGGTGCTAAATTAATCCAGAGTCCCTCAGTTAATAACACTCAGCAAAGAAAACTTTACACACTCTTTCATTTAAAGTTTCCAAACTCCCATTTACAGAAGTGTATGACAAGGCAACCCTACTGAGAAACCTTTGTATGAAATGGATGGCCTCTTGCCAGGCAGATTCAATCACTAAAATACCTGAAAACTGAATTTTGATGAATTGGGACATAACAATGTGCTATTTTCACTCTAATTAGGAAGGATGGTGGTCCAGAAGGGATGATTTCACATTTAAATTTCATTGCACCATGTATTTAATCTATAGTATGTTTTCAAACTTAAATCTGAAGTGTTGGTAGTTTTAAGATATATAACAGGACTGGCCTACAACACTAAGTGCTCCGAAATAGTAGAATTCATTTTTTATTCATTCTTTAAGGACTTCAGTTCTCCATATATGTTTCCAAGTGAAGTTATTCAATAAATTATCTTGAGGTTTTCTGGTACATCTGTTTGTTTGCAGTTGTCATTACTTATTTGTTTTGTTAAGAATCTTCACTTTTTGCCATCTCCAGAACTGATTATGATTCTGCCACAAGATTAGAACTACACTGTGCTGTTTAAACAAGTTTTAGCTAAACAAGGGGTTCATTTATAAATAATGTAAACCATTTTCAGAGAGGTAGACATGAGGACAGCAAATTTCTCAGGATCAGATTCCACTTCTCTGATAGGGCAACATAAGAATTTTTGCCCAACAATAATTATTGCTTGATGCTATTATCCTGTTCTCTTTCTGGCCACCCCAGTTCAAAGGCCAGTGTGAAAAGAAACACTCTATCTTGAAATGGATGACTTCAAAATTGACTGTTGCTACCACCATAAATAAAGTGGTTTTTCGGAGAGTTATTTTACATGTTGGTATCTGGAGAAAGACAACTCGATACACCTCTAACACACCCAACACCCTTGAACTCTATGAGTGCCCAACCTGATTATGCCTAATAGATTTACTCCAGTTCCCTAAACCCATATTGTTCAGGGTCTTTCAGGCTAAGCTAGCATTCATTCTGATAGATGGTCTGCATGCTTTCCCTACTAGGAAAGTTGTCACATTTAGAAATTAGATAATATATTAAAGTGTAGCATTGAATAGGAGCTCTAATATCCTCCTGCAAGTATTTGCATGGTACTGAAATGTACCTAGGGCAAATTTGCAGCAGCTCATTTTTCTAGATCAGGTCTCAGCATGGTGCAATGTATCACTGGCATTTTAACAGAAACATCACATGCTCTTCCCTGATTTTCCAAAGAACTATTTCAGGGAACAGAAAATGTGCCAGGAAGGATGAGTTGATGGGAAAGAAACACCCAAACAATTATTTTTCTCTTTATCATTTGTTAGAAGAACCATTATGTAGTAAAACATAAAGAGTAAAATTCATGTAAATGATTTATTTTTGGCATGTTGTTAGATCGCTTACAGTGGTAGCAGGCAAAGATTTTACTGCAGCCATCCAAGTGTGGCCAAAAGGTGGTGGTACATGGAGTTCTATTTAAGTGCCTTTCTTTGTGAGTTATAACCCATGTTGTCAGAAGGTAAAGGATCACAACAAAACTCCCTCCATAGCTCTGAGTCTTGCTGCTGCCAGTCGTCTCCCATAATCCACTTCAGATTGAAAGGTTTAAAATACTCAAGGCGATGGCTTAAGGTCACATTGAAAACAATTCAACTATAAGCATTAAATACACAGCCATGTTTTGTTGTATTCATTAAATACTAGAAAAACTTAAAAGAAAAACATGTGCTTTAAAGTTTATACATAAATCTGTTATTTTAAAACATATATCATTTATATTTTTTAATGCAAAAGTGTACAGACCTTGCCACAATATTAAAGAGCAAGAAACCATTCTTTCTATGCTAATTATCAATAAATATATACTTAATTTATATATATTTATAATACATACATACACATATATTTTTAAATCCAAATCATACCTGAAAAAGGTTATAAAGTAGTTTATTGAATTTACATGTTAAGACATGTCAAGATGGTCCAACTCTAAGGTTCAATATGTAATAATGAAAATATACTCTCATGTCCCATTTACAGTTTTTCTGAGCTCCTCGTTACTATAAAACATGCTGACTCAATTCATATAGGAGTACTATATACTAATTAAGTACTTCATTCATACCACACTCTTATAGATGAGCTTTAACTATAGATTTTCAAAGTATATGAACTTTTGCAGCCAGCAGCAATATTATTAATACTATCCATTAGAGCAAATAGGAATCTTGCAGTCTCGTACAGAGGACCTAAAATAGCTTGAAGGAATTTGATTCAAATTGACTGCTATGTAGATTCATTTCCAATTAGCTGGGAGTTAATCCAAATGATAGTTTTTAAAAGATAAAAGTATAAAAATAGTTCAAATAAACATACTGAAAAGAATTCACCTATGCTGCATAAAAATACTATATGTGTGTATATGCATGTGTATCTATATAGTCAGAGATGCATATAGAGAGCATATATACTTACATATTACAGTTTTATATGTACATGCCTTAAATATTTAGGTACTGTGTAACATGGTGTATGTTTAAAGCATCTCTCAAAAAATGTGCAAATTTTGAAACGAGCATGTATCAAACCAAAAAATTCATACTGTATTCATAAAATATAATACATGAGAGATGCTATTGAAAAGTATAGCATGAATTTTTTACATTTGGATTTTCAGCTGAGGTTATGGAAGACTGAGAAAATAATGTAAATATACAAGAAAGATTACTTAGTATATTTAATCCTACATTTTAAAAAGTTTAAATAGGCTACAATTGTCCGTTGGCATTTTCAGTTACTATTATTTTGTATTAATCGTATAAGCAGAAAATGTTTTAGAATAACTTTGGTTAGAATCTCACTTATTTGTGAATAGAACCCCTTATTTCTAATACCAGAAACAAAATAGAGGTCTTTTTTAGATAGTGAAAAAACTTAAGATGTGTTAACGCTCTTACGTTCCCTCTCACAACCCAAGGTAGCCAAAAACTGAAAGTAAATATGTAATCAAATTCTTGTCGCATACTCATGTATTAGGACGTTGTCCATCCTCAATTTCTTCATGTAGTATTGAATAAAGGGCTTCATAAATACTTCCAATCCCAGATTCATGAATTGCATACGAATTCATCATGTCAATACCAAGTAGAAAATATTCCCAAGGAAGAAATGCAATCCCATTTCACTGGTTCCAAGTAATGTTGACTTTAAATTAAGTTCAGCTCTCTCTTTCTTAGGGAAAAATAATCAAAACTGTATAACTTAAAGGTAGCAGATAGCATGCATTAAATAAATGGAACCAAGGATTAAATTAAACAAAAATTATATAATTGTTTTGGAAAGCAAGCTTGTCAGTCATGGTTCCTAGGTTAAAGATATATTAATAAAGCCATTGAGAAATAGCCTCACTTGTAAAAATATTAAAGTATTATGATCTGTTACAAAACAAAATGTCAGATCTGATTTATGCAAATGACTAATTTTTAAAAGAGTCATAATGATACTGCTGATCTGGGTATCGGTTCTTCATGCTTGGTGTGCTACAGAAAAGCAACTGAAACTGCTTTGTTTGCTCATTGGCCCTAACTTTATTACAGTTGTTAATATCCATACTGATCCCTGCAGGGCAAATCCAGATTCTGGAATCCTGTTAAGCAGCCACCTTAGCTCAAGGAACTCGATCTATGTAGGCAATAACTAAGGGGTCTTATATGCCCCTAGCTGCTTGGTTTAATTTTATTCTTTCTCATGCTTTCAGAAGCTAATCATATTTTTATATTGGTCTTATTCACTCATTCATCAAACATTATTTCACTATTTTATTCAAATTTGAACATTTAACAATTTTTTTGCTGATATCAGTTTTTACCTTTTGAAGCTGTTCATCTCCATATTAATTTTATAATATAACCTTTTAATAGGAATAAGGAACAAAAGGGATAGGACTTTAAAACCATCTCTGTTCCAAACAGAATATTGAAGGTCTTTATTCAGATTATCTTGCCATAGACTTTCCTCTCCTGTTCCCAAAGCAGATCCTGTCAACCCTAATGAAGAATCTAATCTTAACTGAAGTAAACTAGAATAATTGACATTCCCATTCTAAAAATTACCCATTTGGAAAACAGTAGTGATAGAGAGCCAAATTATCATCTCTGGTCTTCCAACTTCACTCCCTCAGAGATCAGGACAACTTAATTTTTAAAATTTGTCCAGGAACTTTTATAATAATGCTGTCCACAGTACAACTTACAACTTCTATGAAAAGACCCATAAACTAAAATCTATGGTCTCTGATAAACACAATATGCTGATCATAGTCATTTCTCACTAACAGTGTATTCTGCATCTAGAGAAGGAAATATGCAAGGAATTTTACCCAGGAAGGCTCCGAAGCTAACTCTGTGTAACTCCACAGAGCTGCTAATAGTTGTCTCCTTTAGATTTTTTTTTAAGAAAGATAACTTTTTAAATAGAAGGTCCATCATCAAATAATTAAAATCCCATATATCATCCTGCTGCCAGGACAAACTTGAATAACTAGCTTGACCTCCTTTCAAAACAGTAACTCAAAAGAATTCTCCATTATGGCTAGAATTTCTCGGTTCATTCTAAGATGATAAGAGAATCATAAGAACCAAGCATCACTGGTTAGGGAGTTCATTTTTTCTAAAAACAGGTTTCATAAAAAGATCATTTTATAAAGATCTGAGTCCATCAAGTTCCAACGAGTGTTATGATCTAAATCAGACATTATTGTTCCTCTCATCACTCCACTTGCTTCTGTGCCAGAAAACTGAAATCAATTCCTGATTATATAAATCCCCAGGTTGTTATTCAGCAAGTATTTATTATATGATTGTCACATGGAACTGGATATTTGCGGTCAACAGAAGCAAAATCCTTGCCCTTATAGAGTTTATAATCTCAGGTACATTCAGAAGCGAATCTTGAGTATCAGCAGAATACCTAAAGCAAGCATCTTAAATTCTTTTATTTATTTATTTATTTATTTATTTGTTTGTTTATTTATTTATTTATTTATTTATTTATTTATTTTTGAGAAAGCATCTTGCTCTGTCACCCAGGCTGAAGTGCAGTGTTGTGATCTTGGCTCACTGCAACTTCCACCTCCCCGGGGCAAGTGATTCTCATGCCTCAGCCTCCTGAGTACCTGGGACTACAGGTGCACACTACCATGCCCGGCTTATTTTTTTATTTTTAGTGGATTTGAGGTTTCACCATGTTGGCCAGGCTGGTCTCAAACTCCTGGCCTCAAGTAATCTGCCCCCCTCAGCCTTCCACAATGGCATCTTAAATTATTTTACCAATTTACCAAAAGAACGGGATGTTATTTTTGATTTGTTGAAAGCACTGCAGAAAAACCAATTGATGTCCAGACACAGGCTATAATAATAAGTCATCCAGCTGAATAACCTTTTTATTTGTCATGTACTATATTCCCTTCTGCTTGAGAAGAATATAATTCTAAGAGGTCAGAGATTATGCTTACTTTGTACATCAGCATGTATCCTTTGTCTGGCATGCCTAAGTTTGGTTGAATAATGGAATGAGCAACAGGCCAAGGAATGAATGAATAAATAAGTATCTTTGAAGCATCTAGTCACAGGGAATCCTACAATAAGTATGCTTCATTTAATACTCTTAATTCTTCACAGCTTCCTTCTTGCTCCCTAAAGTGACTGTCAAGTACCCTTCCTGTTACATTAGGCAAAAGAACAGGTCATTAAAAAGATTGTAAATGCATTAAGTCATAGATTAAAGTAGCTATTTCTATGTTCTTTGCTCCCCCATCCCTTCTTCTTCCTCTAAAAATATGGATTTTTGCTGCTAAATTCTTTAAATCTTGCTATGAGTAGTGATGCAAAAGACTACATATAGTAGCTGTAGGAAGAAACCAATGTGTCATTCATGTTATTATGACAAAGGATAGCTCCATTCTTTCCCCAAACTGCAACATCATCAACCCACTGCCTATCCTCTCAAATCCTAGTTTTATCTACTAGACTGTAGCAATGGTTTAATTTTTTAAATTTGAATAAACTAAACATGGTTCAGGAGCCACATTAGGATCCAACCCTCAAAAACCTTCCAGGCAAATATCTGTAAGGTTTATAGTGAATAATTCTGTAATTTTAAAGTGCTTATTTAAGTATTTGAGTAGAACCAGAGTTGCTTTTTGAGAAAAACTTTGGCACTACCTGAGTCATTCCTGCAGTTTCTTGAAAAAGTAAGCTGCTTTTCATTTCAGTGAGAATCTAAGAGAGGCTCTTCATTGTTTCCGCTGAAACACCATCTTGGCCATCAGTTTGTCTAGTTAAGATCACAATAGCTTTCTATCAGTCAACAACAAATAAAGAAAGCCATGATCACAGTGTGCTTCCTGCTCTGAATTTTCTGCTACATCGTTCTTATCACAAGTCCAGGTATGATAATTTACAGTCAAAAGAAATTGATTAAAGAGGTAATTTCAAAAAAGTTTTCTGATTGTAAACTCACACAATGTACTTGTAAAAAACAAATTTCTGGAATGCATTTAACATCTTCTGAATTTGAAGATTAAGGGAAGATCCAATACCTAGAACTGTGTCTTGCAAACAGTAGGAGCACACTAAGTATCTGTTGAAAGAGTAAATGTATGAATTACTGAGTCTCATACTACAATGTTTTATTTCCCAAAGGTAGCTCATTGTGTGAGACAGAATCACTGATTTTTCTACCTGCACCTTTTGTCTAGATTTTCCCTGAAATGTGAGCTCCTTGAAGGCAGGAGCTTTGATTATTTCGTTCACACTTATAACCCCAGGCATCACAACAACATACTACATATGGTAGGTGCTCACAAAATATTCGTTGAATGAATGAATGAGTCTATAAACCTCTTTAAATATCAAGCTTCATATAATGCAAGAGCGCTCACCCAGAGTAGAACTTGTAATACAAAACACAGGTGAACCTATGCAAGAAAAGCTGAAAGTTGACATTGATGACTTCAACACATTTCAATGGCCTATTTTCTAAACAATAATATTCACAATTCTCTTGGGAAGAATTGTAATCTTTCTCACTTAGGGAACGAATGCTTCTCATTTACTTAACTATGTATAATATTACCCTATAGAATTATTACCTTAGCTAAAAATTTGAAATGTATTAGTTTATTAACAATGTGACATAATTCACAGGCAACATAAGTATATCTATAAACCTCTAAATCAAAAAGCCACTCTAGTAGAAAAGGTACAGCCCTTAACATAGAAGGAAAATATGTTTTTTTCCTATCAGAGTGAAGGAAGTGTCCTTATTCTGTAGACTCCCTGCGTACTAGCATGGCTTCATGTTATTTGGTGTTTTGTCTTGCCTTTGTTTTTGTATTACAAAATAGAAGCAGAGGTATTTAAAGTACGTATAAAATAATAATATATTCAAAACATTTGGAGAAATATTGTTTGTCATAAATCCAATAAACATTGACTAACTGATATGGTTTGGCTCTGTGTCCCCACCCAAATCTCATCAAATTGTAATCCCCACATGTCAAGGGAGGGACCTGGTGGGAGGTGATTGGTTTATGGGGGCGGTTTTCCCCATGCTGTTCTCGTGATAGTGAGGAGTTCTCACAAGATCTGCTGATTTTATAAGGGACTCTTCCCCCTCCAATTTCTCCCTCTCTCCTGTCGCCATGTAAGACGTGCTTGCTTCCCCTTCTGCCATGACTGTAAGTTTCCTGAGGCCTCCCCAACCATGTGGAACTGTGAGTCAATTAAAACTCTTTCCTTTACAAATTACCCAGTCTCTGGTATTTCTTTATAGCAGTGTGACAATGGACTAATACACTAAATTAATAAAACATTTTGAACAAATGAATACATGTTATTAGAGTGAAATCTCCAGGAGAGCACAGACCACATATTCCGTGACTTTGTATCCTCTGCCTCTAACATAGAGTCAGGCTCATAACAGGCACTCAAAAATACTTGATAAATGAATGAATGCAAGAATGAGTGAATGAATAAATACATTTCAATCATTTTGTTTTTATTAATCAAACCCATTTTTCATCTAGAAACCTACCACTTTCAGTAGCAATTTGCTTGATACTCAAGTGCATCTACCTTTTCCCACATATTAAGACAATATTGTGCTCTAATTTTCAGTGTCTAATTTTCAGTGTTGTATGCTAGCTGTTATAGTATTATGGCACCAAACCATGCTAAGAATTCAGCAAATCACTTAACTCCGTTTGACACTTAAATAGACAGTAGTGTTAAATCTGTCACTTTGTTTCTGCTACCTCCATTACTGTTCATTGGATTTTAATGTAGTTGGCATCCACTTAACAAACAATATACTCACAGTCTTCAATTTTCTTTATTTCTCCACTTTTCCAAAGTAGAATGTCAAATGGTAAAGTTAATAGAGCTGTAAAAAATATAGTACCAAATTTATTTTAATGACAGTGTGGGTATCATTGATTTAGGACAGCTGCTCTCTGAATATAGTCAGGACCTAATAACTGTACAGAAAAAGGCCAAGGCAGATGTCCATTTCAGATGCCTGAAAACCTATTGGGAGACCACTGCCCAGTTAGAATGACTGGTCTCAGCTGCAGTTTCTTTATAGTTTAAAAAAGTCCCAAATGCTTTTGTATGCAGAGACCCCCTAGATTGATTTTCTTACTGGAATAGATTCTTCACAAACAAGGATAATCCTTTATTTGAGGTTTAGTCACTTGAATTCCTCTCTGTATTCTTCACTGTCAGGCTTTGCAATTGTTATTTATTCTTGGTAGAATGCACTTATATATTGTAGTTACGGCACTTTTCACTCCGAGCCCTTCTTTTCAGAGCCTTAGAGAAAGAAAGGTCTTTAGCTAGAAATTTCTCATGCTTATTGGCAATTTGGAGATGATTTATTTTAGAAGAGAACAGAGGTGAAGGGAAAGATCATTTATTCCACCACCTTTGAGAACTTGATTATCAGTTAATCACAGGTTTGTTGTTAAATGAAATGTGATGGTTTTCAACATTTAATTTTATGGCTTTTACCTAAGAACTTACAAAATATTTCAAAGTCTCATGAACAGAGTAAGCCCAATAGGCTAAAAAAATTTTTTATGGCTAATGTATTTTAATTTATTCTCTCCCACATTAATGTAGTAAAATGGATTACTATAACACCAGACAATGAAAGCAACTTTAATGTATATGTATTTATAAATACACATATATTTATTCAAATACGGATCTATAAATAAGCCAACAGTTATGTATTCTGTGGATGTCCTTTCAGATTTTTTTTTTTTTTTTTTTTTTTGAGACATGTTTTCACTCTGTTGCCCAGGCTGGAGTACAATGGCACAACCATTGCTCACTGCAGCCTCAACTTCCTGCACCCAGGCAATTCTCCTGCCTCAGCCTCCTGAATAGCTGGGATCTCAGGTGCATACCACCATGTCTGGCTAACGTTTAATTATTTTTAGAGATAGGGTCTCATTATGTTGCCCAAGCTGGTCTTAAACTCCTTGGCTCAAGCAGTCTTCCCACCTTGGCCTCCCCAAGTGCTGGGATTACAGACATGAGTCACTGCGCTCAACCTTAAATGTTTTTAACACTAGTTTCAACCACACATGGGAGAGTCTATAATAATAAAAACTGTCACTCTTTAAAATCTCTGCTTAATATCTTAGCATTTTAATCCATTGTTTTCCAAAGCTTTTTCTCCATGAGAATTATTGCATATGTACTTAGGACTAAATTATATAATGGTTACTGAAACAATTATTCAACAGTGTTTCAAAATGCATCAAACTTACTTTAGGGCTCTCTGATTTTGCTACATAGAAGTAAAATATTTAGACTAACTTCTTTAGAGAATAGTAAGATTCAAGGCAATCTACTGCTCTCGTCTTTTCTTTTTCTAATAAAACAAATCCTTCAAAGTAAATTATTGCCAATTACTTATGAGAATATACAGGAAGAGGACTAGAAAAAAATAGTGAGTGGATTTGCTTAAAAGACTATTTCAACTTCCTAAGTGTGAAGTCTTCAATATTATCTATTAAATAGCACAGAGACTACAGTAAATAATATATAGAGAATGAAACTAGATATAACTATTAAGAATTTAAAGGAAACTTGTCATTATCTTCTTAATTAGATATAAGAGCAGGCTGCTTATGAAAGTTAAGTTCCCTATACACTTTTCTGATTTTTCATGCTAAACTCGAAGACTCTACAATAAATAAAACCAATGAAATACGGAATTTAGATTCAGATAATTACTTCTTAAAGTTATATACCAGAAACAGAAATAAGGAGAAGATCTACATAAAAACGTAAAGTTATATGTTGTAATTACTATTTTTTTTCTCTCTGAGACCTCAAAAACTTGATTTTGCCTCAGATTTGTAATTCCAAATGCAAAATTAAAGTAAGTACCCTTGTTTTTTTCCTGAAAATATTTGACTAGAGGTAAGACTAGGAATAAGTCATCACTAAATTTAAATTCTCCTTCCTCTTCTTAGGGTAGGACCAATAAGTAAGAAGCAAGCTGGGCATGACTTTTGTATGCCAGGAGGTCCCCGAAAGGAACATACACATCCAGGACAGAGTCCAAGATGTTATATAAACAGTATATTAGAGGCAGCCTCATATGAACTGGAATTGTCTTAGCTATTGCTCCAGAGAGCACAAGTAAGCATCTAAGGAAAGCATAGAAGGAAAGATTCTCTCCTGTCTTCCATATTCAGAACATCACACTGCTATCAACTTTCTGGGTACAAGGGAAAAACATAAGTGACTCTTGCCTAACTTCCCAATATTGAAAACTATTATGCTCATTTGGAAAATCTTTTGCCAACACAAAAGCATTACTTCCCATAAATTCACAAATGGCATATAATTTTATGTTCAATAGAGCATTATTGGGTGATGATTACTGTGTATGAAACACAGTAGGACCATCTGGCAGGCATATTACTTGCGACACAAATCTCAGCCTGCGTTTCAAAAAATGTTTAAAGGTATTACATAAAATTCTCGGCTAGATATTAGCCAGGGTTCAAAATGAAAACATATGCATGAGCCACTCAGAACTTATAAATAAATAAAAATGGAAAGGTCAGCAATGGTCTTTCTTCCTCACTGTTACTAAGCCTTTCAAATAAGCTCAGGAAATGTATGCAGGTGGTTTTTTGATTAATTTGATAGAGGTACATCCATGGAACCAATTTACAAATGATTTGCAGGCAGACTGGCATTACTGAAATAAACGGTGCTATTACTATGATTTATGCTACTATTCCTAACACAAATGATAAAGTGAAATTTACAGTCCTTAATTACCACCATGAAAAATTGGAAGGGAGAGAAAAGAGCAAAGATTGGCAATTTACAAACTTGTCAGTAAGGCAAGATGCAAAAATCCATTTTCTTTACTTTTTTAAAAAAATATATTGTATAAATGGGCCTTACTATGTTGTTATCAATCCTCTGTGTAAGAGGGGGGAGTTAAAAATAAAACAAACAAACAAAAAGTGACCAGAACCTAACCTTAAGATGCCAAGAAGCATGGCTTAAGAAAGCAGCTGACAAAATGAAGCCTCTAATTATAAAAAGCAAGAAGGTGACAAAATACAATACCGCACCTTATTTGGGCCACTCGGAAAACCCAGTTTGCTCTTCAAATCTTTTCCTTTCTACTATATCTTAAAAGGCTTGTAGCAGAGGAAAAATCAAATTAAAATCTTATCTGCAATTTTTAACTAATTTTTTTCTCTTGTCTCATTCATATCTAAGTAGTACCTGCTTGAAGTTTGTTGGGGTATTCAAAAATATTTATAGGGAGGTTGTTATCTATGGAACACTAATAAAGCTATACAGAAAACTTTGAAGACATGACTTACACACTACAGTTGTCAAGAGATTAGGAATAATGTGAATTGCCCCCATTGGCTGGGTTCATGGCACATTCTTGTTTTCATTTTCCATCATTTACTACTTTAAAAATCAAGCCATGCTTTATTTCCAAAACCTATTCTCTTGCATAACTGTGATACAGGAGCTAGAAAGAAATTACTTAGGAAGATATTAAGGGCAACAGAGTCCTTGGTGGAATTTCTCTTTTAACAAAAAGCAGCCCCAAATAATTTCTTTTCTAACAAAGAGCAGCCTGAAAAATGGAACTGCAGACATAGATAAGCAAGCTAGAAGCTCACACAGGGGAATGCCAGCAGCTATGCCAACAGAAAAGGGCTACCTGCAAGCTAGGTATGTGCAACATACAGGCTCCATCTTCCCATTTCTTTGTCACCACATGTACGGTAAAGAAGCAGGCGGCATTGCACCGTCCAACGTAAAGAACTCATCTTATAATAAAATATTAGGGTGGGGTGGCCAGTTTTTTCACAAACTATACAAATGGCACACCTAGCCCTAACCAGTTTCTCATACCTTATGAAACGGCACACCTGGTCCGACCAATCTTTCGTGCCCCATGTAAATCAAACACTGTCTCCTCAAGCTCATCTATAAAACCCACAGCATTCCACCACGGAAGCGGCAACTCATTTCTCTGGGACCCCTGTCTCTGCAGCAGAGGGAGCTATTCTCTTTCATTCACCTGTGAAACTCCCGCACTGAACCTCACTCTCTGTGTGTCCGCGTCCTAGTTTTCCGTGGCCGTGAGACCGCGAATTTCAGGTATTTACCCCAGACAACAATGCCGCTTCAACTGGCCTACCACTAGGGAATGGCTAGGGTTCTAATGGACCTTCTAATCACTATTTGCTAAGTTTGGCTCAGTCTATGGTAATTCCACACAGTGGCCATTTGTACTGTTTCACAGACTGCTTTATAGCAAAATTCTGAAGTTACAAAACATGGCAACTGATTCGATATGAGGGGCAACAGAGATGGAAGAATCAAAGACGGCAAAAGGTTCTTGTCTGCCTGATTTAGAAAATAATGGTACAATTTTAGAAACAGGGAAGGCACAACCCAAAACTGGAAATTTATGAATTACTTTCAGGAATGTTAACTTTGAATTGCAGGGCACCAGTTGTAGACATTCAATAAGCATTATTAGAAAGTTAGGGCTGTAATTCTGGAGAGAGCTTAGGCCCAAAGATGTAGGTTTGGGATAAATATGAATAGAAATAAAGGTTGAAAGCATGAGATAGGATCAGATAGTCATAGTATAGAATGGAAAGAAAAGAGATCTGAAAGGAAAAACAGAGAAAGGACATATTTAGAGGACCCAGAGAAGAGAAAATGAGTTCCAGAAGGAATAGTCAGTGGAAAAGTGGGAGAATCCTAAGAATAATCTTAGGAATAGAGAAATGATCATCAGTGTCACATACTACATAGAAATCTGGAAGAATGGGAGATTTTATTAAATCTGTTGACCAAAATAACTTCAGTAAATAAAAACCAAAATACAAACCTGGGTGTGTACTTCTTTCCAAACTCAAATTGTATACACTAAATATGTACAGCATTTTGTATGTAGTACATATTAAGTGTTTTTTAATTTTTTTAACTTTTAAAAAGCAGACTATGAAGATTTAAGAAACAAACACATCAAAGAAAACAGAACTGCATGTATAGTTTTCCTGTTAGAAATCAAACAGGAAAAGATTCAGGAGAACACTTTGGAGATGGATTAGAGGGCTTTTTAAATAGTTGATATCAAGCATATATAAGCATCTTAGTGATTTCTAATTGTTTTTCCACTTCTCAAAAACTGCTTCTTTCATTACTAAGATATTATAGTATGGGAAAAGCCTTCAGATAAGTCTCTTTTGGAGTTTATCCCTTTTATATGTATGACCTCATGGTCATTGTGGATTCTTATTTTATCTTTGCCTTGTTCCTAGAAAACCTACAGACACTTGGGCATTCTACAAGCAAGTAGTTTCAGTGTTTCTATTTCCCATAAATTCAGGCTTCATTACTACTGCGTAAAACTTGAATTTTTGAAGCAGCTTTTTCTCCACTTCAATTATGTTTCTCAAAAGGTTCACATCTTCTTTAATAATTTCCTCATTTCAAATTCCTAAGTTTCACACTTTTCTCTCAGACTTTTCCATACCTCCATTCACATATATTTGGGTGGTATCTCCTTCTCTTCAGTATTTTCTAGGTTATAATTTCATTAGCATTCTTGAAACAGGTCCATGGAACTTGAAATGCTCTCTTTCTTCTAATTTATCAGTATTTCAGCAAAGTTTAATATTAACTACCATTTGAGGACTTACTCTATTCATTAAACATTATATTAAGTGTCTGACATTCATTTCTCTTTTCATCCTCTCTGCAAACCTATTGAGGGAATATTTTCATTCTCTATAATTCACAGGTAAGGAAACCGAGCATTAGTAGGGCAGGGTCACTCATCCAAAATCACACAGGAAGAAAGCAACAGAGCTGGGATTTGAACCTGAATCCCTTCGACTCCAGTGTTCATCATCTTCCTTGTGGAAAAAATCTACTTCAACCCTTTTAGTCTTACTTTATAAGGATTTTAATCATTAATTAATACATTTTTAGTTTTGAAACTCTGCTGCACAAAACAATTTCTCTTTGGAGAAAGCAGGCATCAATTTGTCAATTCTGGTCCATCCCAACTCAAAGTACTCAAAAGGATAAATTTCAAGAATTGTTTCTTTTCTTCTTTCATCCTTAATTCACACTTTGGTCAAGCAATCCTGTCTCCTAAGAGACCCAATTATTGTTTCAATGGGTCTTTCCCTCTGTCTTTCCCTCTGTTCTTTTCTCTATTCTAACTACTCTGATAAATAAGACTAATTATTGATAGTGATAAATGTGTATAGGATCACCACAATCTGAAAATACTCATTAATTTTCATTAATATTATGATAACCACATATTCTAGAGTTGACTTTAATACATATATTTTTTCTTATCAAATATAATCTGTTATGAATCAATAAGTATATACATGCTAATGACATTAAAGTCAGCAATATACCTTTATATTATGTAGTTTAGTGTAAATATGTTAAATTTTAATCATATTATATATGCATACATATATACGCATTCACATTGTATATTTTAATGATTTTTAAACCAGTGGTATATCTTTATATTAAGTAGTTCTCAGTCAATACACATACTGATTCTTTACTACATATGCTAGTTGTTTTTCTCTCTTCTCAAACACATTAAAAATTGAAAATCCAATTATATTTCAATATGGTAGCCATTAGCCACATCTTGGCTATTTAAATTTAACTTTGAATTAATTAGAATTAAATAAAAGAATCCAGTGTGTCAGTTGCAATAGTCACATTCTAAGTACTCCAAAGCCACATGTGGCCAGTGGCTACCATTTTGGACAGGACACACAGAGAACATTTTCTGTCATTTCCACAGAAATTTCTATTTGGGCAGTGCTGACCTAGAAGACTCAATAGCTAAGTCCATTTTTAGAATGTCCTGCCATTTCTCTTAAGATTATCATCTTCAGAAGTGTTCCGTGCGTGCAAGTGCTGCGAATCACGTGGGTCCCTGGCGCATTTCGGGTTCCGGCGGCTGCAGCCGGAGTTCAAGCCTAAGCAGTTGGAAGGGACCATGGCCAACTGTGCGCGTACCTTCATTGCGATCAAACCAGATGGGGTCCAGCGGGGTCTTGTCGGAGAGATTATCAAGCGTTTTGAGCAGAAAGGATTCCACCTTGTTGGTCTGAAATTCATGCAAGCTTCTGAAGACCTTCTCAAGGAACACTACATTGACCTGAAGGACCGTCCGTTCTTTGCCGGCCTGGTGAAATACATGCACTCAGGGCTGGTAGTTGCCATGGTCTGGGAGGGGCTGAATGTGGTGAAGACAGGCCGAGTCATGCTCGGGGAGACCAACCCTGCGGACTCCAAGCCTGGGACCATCCGTGGAGACTTCTGCATACAAGTTGGCAGGAACATTATACATGGCAGTGATTCCGTGGAGAGTGCAGAGAAGGAGATCGGCTTGTGGTTTCACCCTGAGGAACTGGTAGATTACATGAGCTGTGCTCAGAACTGGATCTATGAATGACAGGAGAGCAGGCCACAATGCTTTCATATCCATTGCTCCTCCTTCCCATGGGCAGAGGACCAGGCTCTAGGAAATCTAGTTATTTAAAGGAACTTCATCATAATTTGGAAGGAAGCTCTTGGAGCTCTGAGTGCTCCCTGTACAGTATTACCATCCCCTACCATCTGATTAAAATGCTTTCTCCCCCCAAAAAAAAAAAAAAAAGATTATCATCTTCTTGGCTACTTTCTTTTTTATGGCAAACCCTTAGGCATTATTTATTTTTCTACTACCACTTTGTAACACTACTGACAATATTTTACAACATGAGATCAATATTGCAAATGTTCACCAATTCAAAAAATCTTCCATAATTTTTTCTTAAACAAAATGCCAACAGACCTTAGTTACTTCTGTCATTTCCCCTTCCTCCAAAACTTAAAAAACAACACAAAAATAAAGGAAGCCTCTGTAATAGAATGTGCAACCCTTTGTAAGTTCCAGCGATGAGACTATCTGTTCTTCGAGGTGGTCCTATGATGAGAATTCCATATCTAGAGCTGGAAAAGAACTCTTTAACAGTTTATTCTATTTTATATGGACAGGTCATTATTTTAGCTCCTAAATCCTATATTTCTACTACTGTCAGCAACTTTATGCTGTGAGCTTCTGGTTGTTTTCTTGCTTCCTTATTTTTTGAAAACTGAAACTGATAGAATACACAGGTAAAAAACTGGCAAAAGTTAACATTGTAATCTATAGTTACAGAACACACAGGGATAACTGGTCAACACATGGATCAAAACTCCAATCTTGGCCTTTTTATCATATAAGACTACAACAAAGTTTAAGTCATATGTTGATATGGTTTAGCTCTAAGTTCCCACCCAAATCTCACCTTGAATTGTAGTTCCCATAATCTCCATGTTTTGTGGGAAGGGACCCAGTGGGAGGCAATTTAATCATGGAGGCAGTTACCCTCATGCTGTTCTTGTGATAGTGAGTGAGTTCTCACGAGATCTGATGGTTTTATAAAGGGCTTTTCCCCCTTTTGCTTGGCACTTCTCCTTCCCGTCATTATGTGAAAAAGGACATGTTTGCTTCACCTTCCACAGCGAATGTAAGTTTCCTGAGGCCTCCCCAGCCTTGTGGAACTGTGAGTCAATTAAACCTCTTTCCTCTATATATTACCCAGTCTCAGGTATGTCTTCATTAGCAGCATGAGAATGGACATATGTATTAGAACAAAAAGGAATATATCGTTCAATTGTTTCTTCTTTTCTTAGTAAGTAAAAACAGCCACTGAAACGTGAACCTAGTCCCTTAAATATGAAAACCGATTTACCTCAAGGGCAACCTTTTAAAAACTAATCAAAGTTTCTCAGTAAAAAGCATCTGGTTGTTGATTATGAGTAGTTAATAATGTCATAAACTATTAGATGCTTTTAAAGGAATTTCTTTTTAACACAAATTTTCATACACTGACAAAGATATTCATACTATTTTTGTGACACTTTTACTGGTGTATTTGTAGAGGACTGAGATAAAAATAGAGGGAGTCACAAGTCTCATCACCTTGATTTTTATAGGAGCAACTCTGGCCCTGCCAGAGATATCATATGTCTATCTCTCTGATATTGAGAGGACCCAGGAGTAGGCAGTGACTTTTTCCCCTTCATAGCAATTCAACATTTCATCTTTGCCACCTCTGTACCTGATGCTAAAACAATGTGAATCTTATTTCAATTGACAACAAAGTCCTACACAATACAAGTGCTCACTAGATAATTCAGATTTCCAATTGCCTGTCATTCCTTTTTTACATATAATACTTTCAGTTGCTGTTTTAATAATGCCTGCCATTCCATTCTGACAAAAACTCAGAACAATATTAAAATAAGTCAGTCTAAAGCCTTTTTATTCCAAGTATTGTCTGCAGGTAAGCATCACAGGGTAGCTTATTAGTAACATAAGATCTCCAGCCCCTACTCAGATTTACTGAATCAGAATCTGCATTTTAACAAGATTCCATGGTGATTTGTTTGCGAAGCACTGATGTGAGAGACTTGTAACACATATTAAGCATCGATTTAGGTTAGACGTTACATATCTAGATTTTGTGTTGCCTTAGCTCTCAAGGGCAATACAAAGTACAGTTTAAAAATGTGCCATTTTGGCCGGGCGCAATGGCTCACACCTGTAATCCCAGCACTTTGGGAGGCCAAGGCAGGCGGATCACGAGGTCAGGAGATCGACACCATCCTGGCTAACACGGTGAAACCCCCTCTCTACTAAAAATACAAAAAATTAGCCAGGCGTGGTGGCGGGCGCCTGTAGTCCCAGCTACTCGGGAAGCAGAGGCAGGAGAATGGCGTGAGCCCGGGAGGCGGAACTTGCAGTAAGCTGAGATTGCGCCACTGCGTTCCAGCCTGGATGAAAGAGGGAGACTCTGTCTTAAAAAAATAAATAAATAAATAAATAAATAAATAAAAAATAAATAAAGTGCCATTTTATTTTATTTTATTTTTATTTTTATTTTTATTTTTATGTTTTTGAGATGGAGTCTTGCGCTGTCACCCAGGCTGGAATGCAGTGGCGCCATCTCAGCTCACTGCAAGCTCCGCCTCCTGGGTTTACGCCATTCTCCTGCCTCAGCCTCCCGAGTAGCTGGGACTACAGGCACCTGCCACCTCGCCCAGCTAGTTTTTTGTATTTTTTAGTAGAGACGGGGTTTCACCATGTTAGCCAGGATGGTCTCGATCTCCTGACCTCGTGATCCGCCCGTCTCGGCCTCCCAAAGTGCTGGGATTACAGGCTTGAGCCACCGCGCCCGGCCCAAAAGTGCCATTTTATATGCATTAACTCATCCAGTCTTCCTGGAAGCCCTGCAGGGTTGGTGATCCCCATTGTACAATGAGGAACCCAAGTCTGAAAAAGGTCCAAGGACAGTGAGTGGTAGTTTCAGTACTGAACCCTGAGCTCTAAAGTCACTGGCCTGGGTGAACTCCCCAACACTACAGCTTTTGCCTTTTAATTTACTTGAGTTAATTAAATCAAGAAAAATTTACTTAAGTACTTCTCTTTTATAAAATTGAGATTATAAACACATGGCCCAAATATCGTATTCATAGTACTTTATTTATCTTTGTTTTAGGACAAGGAAAAACTTGGCAGAAGAAGTATGTCAATAAATTTTCAGAAATTAGATGGAAGAAAGGTAATTTATTGATCTAGAGCATCAGAAATCATGAAACGTTGAGTGCATGTAAAGGGAAAGAACAACAAAAAGCAGGTTAATTTGCCCTACAGAATCTCTGAAAGGCTCAGGCCTTGGGAAGACAATAGATAATTTAAAGATATGAGTAAATCTCATGGCTGAAGCCAGGAGTTTATCTGAAAGAAACAGTCGTTATGCCCGTAGAGTTCTTCTTAAACCCAAACAGCCAGAGGTATCTATTACCGAGTCAGGAAACCAGAGGTTTGTTCTTCAGAGAATTCAACTAGAGGGCTCTTGATCTAGTCATACTAGGCAGAGAGGGTATTGGAGGTGAAAAAATAGATGGAATATAGTTGATTAAATAAGTCTATACACTGAATGATAGAAACTCCAGCCCCAATGTTTGTGCTGTTCATAATCCTGAAGGAAAACCACCCAGAAAGTAGGCTAATGAATTCTTCTCTGATTAGAACAGCCATAGAGAATATACTTACAGCAAATTATTACTGAAGGTCTCCCAATTAAAAAAAAAAAAAAGCCACTCAGAGCTTCTAATATCAAACTAGACAAGAACCACCAAGCATTTGAAGAAAACCTCTCATATAAACGGCAAGAACAAGATCAAGCACAGACACAGAACCCAGAGAAAATAGAACAATAGAAATAGCAGAAGAAAACTTAAAATATATTAGTAGTCCTCACATCTGCTAAGAGATGAGAAGAGGTGTGGCAGACACAGAAAAATTGCTGGGTATTGTTGTTTTTAAAGTACACATTCATGGAATAGATAATAGCTTTTGGCAATTAATTTTTTATTACCAGAAAAAAATTTTAAATATGTAAATTTGAAAAATGAAGTCCAAGAAATCTCATGGAAAATGATACCAAGTCACAAAGGGATGGAAAATGACGTAAATTAAAACAGAGAGAGAGAATCATCCACATAGTCCAACATCATATAATTAAAGAGTTCTAAACAAACAAAATAGAAAAAAGAAAGTTAAATATTAGAAGAAAAATTTTCCAGAGGTAAAGGACATACATGAGTCTCTACAGTAAAGAGTTTGTAGTGTAGCCAATACTATGAATGAAAAGAGATTCATATAAGTTTAAAGTATCGAAAATCCTAGTGTAACAGGGATAAAGAAAACATAGGAAAAGTTTTCAAAAGAAGAAACAAAATAATGCATTAAAAAATAAGTAAAAGAATTGAGAGTAGGGGCGGAGAAAGATGGCCGAATAGGAACAGCTCCATTCTCCAACTCCCAGCGCGAGCGACACAGAAGACCAGTGATTTCTGCATTTTCAACTGTGGTACTGGGGTCATCTCACTAGGGAGTGCCGGACAAGTGGTGCTGGTCAGCTGTTGCAGCCCGACCAGCGAGAGCTGAAGCAGGGCGAGGCATTGCCTCACCTAGGAAGCACAAGGGGGAAGGGAATCCCTTTTCCTAGCCAGGGGAACTGAGACACACAACACCTGGAAAATTGGGTAACTCCCACCCCAATACTGCGCTTTAAGCAAACAGGCACACCAGGAAATTGTATCCCACACCTGGCTGGGAGGGTCCCACGCCCACGGAGCCTCCCTCATTGCTAGCACAGCAGTCTGCAATCTAACGGCAAGGCAGCAGCGAGGCTGGGGGAGGGGCGCCCACCATGGCTGAGGCTTAAGTAGGTAAACAAAGCCTCTGGGAAGTTCGAACTGGGTAGAGCTCACAGCAGCTCAAGGAAGCCTGCCTGTCTCTGTAGACTCCACCTCTGGGGACAGGGCACAGCTAAACAACAACAACAACAAAAACCAGCAGAAACCTCTGCAGATGCAAACGACTCTGTCTGACAGCTTTGAAGAGAGCAGTGGATCTCCCAACACCAAGGTTGAGATCTGAGAAGGGACAGACTGCCTGCTCAAGTGGGTCCCTGACCCCTGAGTAGCCTAACTGGGAGACATCCCCCACTAGGGGCAGTCTGACACCCAACACCTCACAGGGTGGAGTACACCCCTGAGAGGAAGCTTCCAAAGTAAGAATCGGACAGGTACACTCGCTGTTCAGCAATATTCTATCTTCTGCAACCTCTGCTGCTGATACCCAGGCAAACAGGGTCTGGAGTGGACCTCAAGCAATCTCCAACAGACCTGCAGCTGAGGGTCCTGACTGTTAGAAGGAAAACTATCAAACAGGAAGGACACCTACACCAAAACCCCATCAGTACGTCACCATCATCAAAGACCAGAGGCAGATAAAACCACAAAGATGGGGAAAAAGCAGGGCAGAAAAGCTGGAAATTCAAAAAATCAGAGCACATCTCCCCATGCAAAGGAGCAGAGCTCATCGCCAGCAACAGATCAAAGCTGGACGGAGAATGACTTTGACGAGATGAGAGAAGAAGGCTTCAGTCCATCAAACTTCTCAGAGATAAAGGAGGAATTACGTAGCCAGTGCAAAGAAACTAAAAATCTTGAAAAAAGAGTGGAAGAATTGATAGCTAGAATAATCAATGCAGAGAAGGTCACGAAATGACAGAGATGAAAACCATGACACGAGAAATACGTGACAAATGCACAAGCTTCATAACCGACTTGATCAACTGGAAGAAAGAGTATCAGCGATTGAGGATCAAATGAATGAAATGAAGCGAGAAGAGAAACCAAAAGAAAAAAGAAGAAAAAGAAATGAACAAAGCCTGCAAGAAGTATGGGACTATGTAAAAAGACCAAATCTACATCTGATTGGGGTGCCTGAAAGTGAGGGGGAAAATGGAACCAAGTTGGAAAACACTCTTCAGGATATCATCCAGGAGAACTTCCCCAACCTACTAGGGCAGGCCAACATTCAAATTCAGGAAATACAGAGAACGCCACAAAGATACTCCTCGAGAAGAGCAACTCCAAGACACATAATTGCCAGATTCACCAAAGTTGAAATGAAGGAAAAAAATTTTAAGGGCAGCCAGAGAGAAAGGTCAGGTTACTCACAAAGGGAAGCCCATCAGACTAACAGCAGATCTCTCGGCAGAAACTCTACAAGCCTGAAGAGAGTGGGGGCCAATATTCAACATTCTTAAAGAAAAGAATTTTCAAACCCAGAATTTCATATCCAGCCAAACTAAGTTTCATAAGTGAAGGAGAAAGAAAATCCTTTACAGATAAGCAAATGCTTAGAGATTTTGTCACCACCAGGCCTGCCTTACAAGAGACCCTGACGGAAGAACTAAACATGGAAAGGAACAACCGGTACCAGCCATTGCAAAAACATGCCAAAATGTAAAGACCATCGAGGCTAGGAAGAAACTGCCTCAAATAACGAGCAAAATAACCAGTTAATATCATAATGGCAGGATCAAGTTCACACATAACAATATTAACCTTAAATGTAAATGGACTAAATGCTCCAATTAAAAGACACAGACTGGCAAACTGGATAAAGAGTCAAGACCCATCAGTCTGCTGTATTCAGGAGACCCATCTCACATGCAGAGACATACATAGGCTCAAAATAAAGGGATGGAGGAAGATCTACCAAGCAAATGGAGAACAGAAAAAAGCAGAGGTTGCAATCCTAGTCTCTGATAAAACAGACTTTAAACCATCAAAGATCAAAAGAGACAAAGAAGGCCATTACATAATGGTAAAGGGATCAATTCAACAGGAAGAGCTAACTATCCTAAATATATATGCAGCCAATACAGGAGCACCCAGATTCATAAAGCAAGTCCTTAGAGACTTAAAGAGACTTAGACTCCCATACAATAATAATGGGAGACTTCAACACCCCACTGTCAACATTAGACAGATCAACGAGACAGAAAGTTAACAAGGATATCCAGGAATTGAACTCAGCTCTGCAGCAAGCAGACCTAATAGACATCTATAGAACTCTCCACCCCAAATCAACAGAATATACATTCTTCTCAGCACCACATCGCACTTATTCCAAAATTGACCACATAATTGGAAGTAAAGCACTCCTCAGCAAATGTACAAGAACAGAAATTATAACAAACTGTCTCTCAGACCACAGTGCAATCAAACTAGAACTCAGGACTAAGAAACTCAATCAAAACTGCTCAACTACATGGAAACTGAACAACCTGCTCCTGAATGACTACAGGGTATATAATGAAATGAAGGCAGAAATAAAGATGTTCTTTGAAACCAATGAGAACAAAGATACAACATACCAGAATCTCTGGGACACATTTAAAGCAGTGTGTAGAGGGAAATTTATAGCACTAAATGCCCACAAGAGAAAGCTGGAAAGATCTAAAATTGACGCTCAAACATCACAATTAAAAGAACTAGAGAGGCAAGAGCAAACACATTCAAAAGCTAGCAGAAGGCAAGAAATAACTAAGATCAGAGCAGAACTGAAGGAGATAGAGAAACAAAAACCCTCCAAAAAAAATCAATGAATCCAGGAGCAGGTTTTCTTGAAAAGCTCAACAAAATTGACAGACCACTAGCAAGACTAATAAAGAAGAAAAGAGAGAAGAATCAAATAGACGCAATAAAAAATGATAAAGGGGATATCACCACCCAACCCACAGAAATACAAACTACCATCAGAGAATACTATAAACACCTCTACACAAATCAACTAGAAAATCTAGAAGAAATGGATAATTTCCTGGACACTTACACTCTTCCAAGACTAAACCAGGAAGAAGTTGAATCCCTGAATAGACCAATAGCAGCCTCTGAAATTGAGGCAGTAATTAATAGCCTACCCACCAAAAAAAGTCCAGGACCAGATGGATTCACAGCTGAATTCTACCAGAGGTACAAGGAGGAGCTGGTACCATTCCTTCTGAAACTATTCCAATCAATAGAAAAAGAGGGAATCCTCCCTAACTCATTTTATGAGGCCAACATCATCCTGATACCAAAGCCTGGCAGAGACACAATAAAAAAAGAGAATTTTAGACCAATATCCCTGATGAACATCGATGCAAAAATCCTCAATAAAATACTGGCAAACCGGATTCAGCAGCACATCAAAAAGCTTATCCACCATGATAAAGTGGGCTTCATCCCTGGGATGCAAGGTTGCTTCAACATTCGCAAATCAATAAACGTAATCCAGCATATAAACAGAACCAAAGACAAGAACCACATGATTACCTCAATAGACGCAGAAAAGGCCTTTGACAAAATTCAACAGCTCTTTATGCTAAAAACGCTCAATAAATTCCGTATTGATGGAACGTACCTCAAAAGAATAAGAGCTATTTATGACAAACCCACAGCCAATATCATACTGAATGGGCAAAAACTGGAACAATTCCCTTTGAAATCTGGCACAAGACAAGGATGCCCTCTCTCACCACTCCTATTCAACATAGTGTTGGAAGTTCTAGCTAGGCCAATCAGGCAAGAGAAAGAAATCAAGGGTATTCAGTTAGGAAAAGAAGAAGTCAAATTGTCCCTGTTTGCAGATGACATGATTGTATATTTAGAAAACCCCATCGTCTCACCCCATAATCTCCTTAAGCTGATAAGCAACTTCAGCAAAGTCTCAGGATACAATATTAATGTGCAAAAATCACAAGCATTCTTATACACCAGTAACAGACAAACAGAGAGCCAAATCAGAAATCAACTTCCATTCACAATTGCTTCAAAGAGAATAAAATACCTAGGAATCCAACTTACAAGGGATGTCAAGGACCTCTTCAGGGAGAACTATAAACCACTGCTCAGTGAAATCAAAGAGGACACAAACAAATGGAAAAACATACCATGCTCATGGATAGGAAGAATCAATATCGTGAAAATGGCCATACTGCCCAAGGTTATTTATAGATTCAATGCCATCCCCATCAAGCTACCAATGAGTTTCTTCACAGAATTGGAAAAAACTGCTTTAAAGTTCATATGGAACCAAAAAAGAGCCCACATTGCCAAGACAATCCTAAGTCAAAAGAACAAAGCTGGAGGCATCACGCTACCTGACTTCAAACTATACTACAAGGCTACAGTAACCAAAACAGCATGGTACTGGTACCAAAACAGAGATATAGACCAATGGAACAGAACAGAGGCCTCAGAAATAATACCACACATCTACAGCCATCTGATCTTTGACAAACCTGAGAGAAACAAGAAAAGGGGAAAGGATTCCCTATTTAATAAATGGTGCTGGGAAAATTGGCTAGCCATAAGTAGAAAGCTGAAATTGGATCCTTTCCTTACTCCTTATATGAAGATTAATTCAAGATGGATTAGAGACTTAAATGTTAGACCTAATACCATAAAAACCCTAGAAGAAAATCTAGGTGGTACCATTCAGGACATAGGCATGGGCAAGGACTTCATGTCTAAAACACCAAAAGCAACGGCAGCAAAAGCCAAAATTGACAAATGGGATCTCATTAAACTAAAGAGCTTCTGCACAGCAAAAGAAACTACCATCAGAGTGAGCAGGCAACCTACAGAATGGGAGAAAATTTTTGCAATCTACTCATCTGACAAAGGGCTAATATCCAGAACCTACAAAGAACTCAAACAAATTTACAAGAAAAAAACAAACAACCCCATCAAAAAGTGGGCAAAGAATATGAACAGACATTTCTCAAAAGAAGACATTCATACAGCCAACAGACACATGAAAAAATGCTCATCATCACTGGCCATCAGAGAAATGCAAATCAAAACCGCAATGAGATACCTTCTCACACCAGTTAGAATGGCGATCATTAAAAAGTCAGGAAACAACAGGTGCTGGAGAGGATGTGGAGAAATAGGAACACTTTTACACTGTTGGTGGGATTGTAAACTAGTTCAACCATTATGGAAAACAGTATGGCGATTCCTCAAGGATCTAGAACTAGATGTACCATATGACCCAGCCATCCCATTACTGGGTATATACCCAAAGGATCATAAATCATGCTGCTATAAAGACACATGCACACATATGTTTATTGCGGCACTATTCACAATAGCAAAGACTTGGAATCAACCCAAATGTCCATCAGTGACAGACTGGATTAAGAAAATGTGGCACATATACACCATGGAATGCTATGCAGCCACAAAAATGGATGAGTTTGTGTCCTTTGTAGGGACATGGATGCAACTGGAAACCATCATTCTTAGCAAACTATCACAAGAAGAGAAAACCAAACACCGCATGTTCTCACTCATAGGTGGGAACTGAACAATGAGATCACTTGGACTCGGGAAGGGGAACATCACACACTCAGGCCTATCATGGGGAGGGGGAGGGGGGAGGAATTGCATTGGGAGTTATACCTGATGTAAATGACGAGTTGATGGGTGCTGACAAGTTGATGGGTGCAGCACACCAACATGGCACAAGTATACATATGTAACAAATCTGCACGTTATGCACATGTACCCTAGAACTTAAAGTATAATAATAATAATAATAATAAAGAATTGAATGTCTCATCAATAATAACAGAAACTAGAAGACCATGGAGGACTGTCATTAAGATGGTGAGGAAAGATGACTATCAACTTCAGCGGACATTTTCAGACACAAAATAGTCAGAAACTGGACAATTCACACCCCTTTCCTACGAAGATTCTGGATTTTATGCTTCAGAAAATCATGGGAGTAACTAAGAAAGATAACTATCCAATAAACAGGAGCTTCAACACAGTAAGTGCTACAGAGAAGCTCCTGAGGGGTCCCTGTGCAACTGACCGGCAAGGTGGCAAGCAGCCAATCCAAAGCCTAGCAAGTGGATTAAGAGCTATAGGGAAAAAATAAAACCAACAGAATATTTGAAACTGGGTTTGAGCATTTGTAAAAAATTAATAGGTTTATGACAAATGTGAGGGAAGATGTGGGGAAAAATTACAGGCAATTAGGAAACAAGGGAAATGCAAAAATAAGGCAATTATAACCTTTAGAAGAAAGTGTGATGAAGAACATGTTATTAAATACACTTCTCACCTCTGTAGTGGACAAAATTTAAAAAGCATAGCATAAACACTGATAATTTAACTAAAATTTGTGATGTGAGTGTTCTGAAAGGATGGATTAAGGAGAGAAGGTGATAAAAAAAAAAAAAGAGCTAAATCCTCAACCACTATAACAGGAGGTGAATAGATAAGACTTTTGCTTGACGAATTAGGAAAGGCCAGTGTCTGTATATTATTCACAAATAATTAACAAAGTAAATACCAAAAGAACTCTTAAAAGCAGTTGCCTGTGAGGGAACAAGACTAGAGAGAGGAATAATGGGGCAAATAGTGCTCCATTTACTCATGAGCCCTGCAGTTGATCTTCTAAACCATGTGTGTTTGTAAAATAATTTTTAAAAATAAAATTGCTTTTAAAAACTATGGAAATAACCTAATTGTCCACCAGTTGAGGAACATATGAGTTCTATGTATTGAAACAAAACACAGCACTTAAAATGAGCCATTGCAAAATATATGACTTTGCAAAATATTTGACTTCTGCCATATTTATGTAATTTATATATCTAAACCTATATGACTGACTCTCTCTATATATATGCCTCATATTGTCCTTTACAAAAACATCTTAATTGTTTTTTTCAATTAATCAACAAGAATATATCATTTTATAAACTTTCAAAATATATAAAATACGTCTTTTATGAATACACATATTGAAAGGCATGAAAATACTACAGAAATAATACAGACCAACTTTAGTAGTGAAAGCAGAAAAAAATGAAAAAGTAGGAAAAGAGAAGAAAGGAAGGAAAAGAAAAGGATTAAGAGGTGAGCTTTTGGTGTGTCTATAATGATTTATTTTTTAATATCTGACAAATTCGGGTGGTGAGAATTAATTCTAGGCGGCAAGTGTCATTATGTTCTGTGCTTCTCGGTCATTTTGAAATATTTCACTTTTTAAAAAAGTTTATGCTTCTACATTGTTGAAAGTGTCCTCAGTTTATATAAGATTTTCCAACAAATAATACATTATTCTCTGCTGTCCTTTTAGGAAGTTGAGTAGAAGAAATTCAGTTCCCAGAAGAGCAGTTATCATTACTAAATCCAGTGTACAAGAGCACATATAAAGCAATAAGTCTTATGAAGGACCCACTCATAAACCATCCAAACCAGGGGTTCATTAAAAAAATATTAGCCTCATAGATACAACCCTCTCAAGTCCTTGAGCTCTCTTATTTTGTTTCCTTTTCCCAGAACTTTAGAGGAGAAAGTCAAAGTTTAAAAACAAGTATATATGCATTTGAATTCCCAAAAACATTTAAACCTGCATTTCAAGATATAGTAATTGTAGCATAATGATTAAATCAATTTAATATAGATTTGTATCACTCACTGCAAATGCTTCACCATGGCAGAGCAGCACGACTAGGTGCTATCTGTGCCTAAGCAAACAGAAAAGAATCATAATGATAGAGATGAAATTAGGCCAATAGCTCAAGTATTTTCAAGTTAAAATATCATCCAATTTTTATTTTTTATATAATTTTATTCATGATTTTCTAGTAGCTTATTCTTGGAAAATAGTGGCTATTAACTGACAGAAATTGAGAACCAGTAATGGTGGGACACAGGGTGTGTTTTTACAGATTTTAAAGGAAGGGATTTGTCTTTCCCGTTTGCATAGATTATATACACTTTCCCACTTTTTAAAAAACTTACTATAAAAAGTGTGCTAAACAATGTCCGTAAATCTGAACTTCATTTAAATTTTCAGCTCTTCAGTAATAGGGAAAGTTAATTATCAGATAAAAGAACATTAATTTCAGGACCAGCTGTTTGGATTCACATTAATAACATTTAACACAGTGTACATAATACACTAATGTATTCTACTCACAAATTGTCAGAGACGTAAATGCACCAGCATCTACCCAATTTACTGCCTTTCACACAAGAGATATGTGCATTTCAACCAAAGTCTGCATTAAGTACATACCTAACAGGTGTCATATTTATAAGGTTAGAAACTAAATTGCCTCATCAAAAAAGTTAAAGAATGAATATCTTAGAAATGTCTCTTAAGAATTAGGATTCCCAATAATGCTTTAAAATTAACATTAAATCAGTAGTGTTCAAAGCTGGTAACATCAGAAAATTAAATTACAGAATTTTAATACCTTTTATCTTTAAATTCAATTATTTGTCATTTATAATGTAGTACTACTATTTGACCTAAAGTTTTTTACTTCCTACACTGATGTATATGGTTTATATTTTTTACTTTCTGTATATTAGGATGTTTTTGGCATCTTAAAAAAGACTTTCTGGCAGGGAAAGACTGCCTGTCCAGAAACTAGCCAGTTATTAGAGATAGCAAAGGGCCCAGCTGGGAGCATGCCTTTGAGATGCAAAGTAACCAATCCAGAGCCATATCTTCTCTATCCATACACCCCAGAAACTGGACCTCAGGAAGCAATATTCCTCTGCTATAAACAACCCAAGGCCAGGTACTATGTAACTAAGGATAGCCCCTATCTCATAGTTTAGAGGCTGCCAAAATTTTTCAAAATTCCCAGTCCTAAACTGTTTACCTACCTTGTTTCCTGCACCAGCAAAAGCCATGGCCCAGGCTCTCCCCTGGCTCCTGCCCCTTTTGCATCCTGATTAAAGCTGATGCTTTCTCATATGGCCTTGCTTCCAATTTCTAGGGCCCGTGGGTACAAATGGTCCCCATTTTAGGATGGTTACACTTAATGGTTTTTCAACATTGTGATGGCGCAAGAGTGACATGTTCAGTGTGAAGATGCACTTTCACTTTCAACTTATATTATTTTCAACTTAGGATGGATTTGTCAGCCTTATATTAAGTTGAGACATATCTGAATAATAAACTTTGTTTCCCTGAGCCTCTCCTGTAGCCACACCTAATCAACTATCATATGAAAGAACACAGCAAATGATGTTCATGTTTCACTTGTTTTCCTGTTTTCTGCATGAAGCGTTTCTGATTGTTCACCAGTATCTGCTCTCTCCTGCTACCTTTTAATTACAGATACCACTGGATTTAGCTGGCCCATGACTGCTAGAGGTGATATTTTCAGCGCTCCTTTGTTGCAGCTAGATGTGGTCCTGTGATTAGATTTTAGCCACACTTATTACACAGATGAGAAATAAAACTTGTTTTGTTAATCTAAAGGACAAAACTAGGAACAACACAACAAATACAAAGGAGGGAGTCTCAAATATAAGAAATGACTTTCTAACAATAACATTCTTTAGAAGATATTGTACTTCCAACGTGAGATTTTCTTTTCAAACAAAGGCTGAATAATGGACTCCACCACTGGTATGGAAGGAGAGATTTCTGAACCAAATAAAAGTTTTGAATATATGGAAAGTCTCTTCCAGCTCTAATGTTTTATGGTTCTATGCTAAGTAGGAAAATGAAAGTTGGGAGGAAGGCAAGAAAATGGGAGGCAGGTTGAAATGACAGGAGGGAGTAAGGCAAAAATGAGTAAAGAAAGACAACTTTTAGAACTATTGTATTTTTTATTATTATTTTAAAAATTTTTCTGAGACAGGTTCTTGCTCTGTCACTCAGGCTGGAGTGCAATGGTGCAACCACAGCTCAATGCAGCCTCAACCTCCTAGGCTCAAGCAATCCTTCCACCTCAGCCTTTCTAGTAGCTGGGACCACAGGCATGTGCCACCACACCTGGTTAACTTTTTTAATTATTTTTTTAATACACAGGATCTCCCTATGTTGCCCAGCCTGGTCTCCAACTCCTGGGCTCAAGCGAGTCTCCTGCCTTGGTCCCCCAAAGTGGTGGGATTATAGGCATGAGCCACCACACCTGATCAGAACCAAGTAATTTACAGCCAAGGACTAGATTACTGGGAAACAAGTCTTAATGATTACCAAAAAAAATTGCTTTAAAGATAATTTTTATATAATACCGAGTTTTGTCGGACACAGTGGCGCACACCTGTAATCCCAGCACTTTGGGAGATGGAGGTGGGTGGAACACCTGAGGTCAAGAGTTCGAGACCAGCCTGGCCAACTTGACAAAACCCTGTCTCTACTAAAACTACCAAAATTAGCTAGGTGTGGTGGTGCATGCCTGTAGTCCCAGCTATTGGGGAAGCTGAGGCACGAGGATCCCTTGAACCTAGGAGGTAGGGGTTGCAGTGAACCAAGATCATGCCACTGCACTCCAGCCTGGGCAACAGAGAGAAACTCTATCTCAAAAAATAAATAATAAAAATAAAATATAATACCAAGTTTCACATATTCCTACTCTTTTTAAAAAACAAAATAACCACATCTTACAAACAAAATCTTTGAGAATCTAGAGAACGGACTCCAGATTCAAAGTATAAAAGTAGAACTATGGCTTTGAGATTAATGTAATTGAAATAGAAAATCTTTCATTTATCATTTATAATAGCAGTTTTAGACTCCTTGATTGATTCATGTTATAGTCATGGAGTAATTTAACACCCTAATTTATAACATGCTGTTGGTTGACTTTTGCCGTACTTATATTTTTGCCTGCCCTAGATTCTGTCACTTTACAAACACCTTAGTTAATGGCTCCCTCCAGTTTATTTATAAGTTTAATTAAAGCAAATAAGGCAAAGACTATGCTACACTCATCTTTGCACCATCTCTAGTGCCTAACACAGTGCCATTGTTTTCAGTGGGGCTCCAAAATACTTTTATTCAACAATCATTTGTCAGTCTCTACTGTGCACCTGCCAATACTCTGGGCACTGAAAGTACCATGGTATTATAGTTAAGAGTGTGAACTTCTAAATGAGACAAATCTGTATTTGAATCCTTCTTCTGCCATTTAGTATATATACCTAAACTGAGTATATATACTCAGTTTTATACCTAAAGTTTCCTCACCTGTAAAATGGACAAAATAATGATACTTTCCTCCCAGGTAAAGACAAAATGTGACAATATGTGTAAAATGCTTTAAATAGCCTGGAATATAGTAAATCCTCAATAAATGTTATTTGTAAATCAATCACATAGTATCTATAATACGATGTTAATTATATGACTATTCATATTATAATTTATGCACTATAAATTCATTGAATAAAAGTCCCAGGAGGAAAGGACTTTTACCCAATTTTTTTTCCAATTGTTGTATCTCCAGTGCCTAAAATAACGCTGGAACAAGGTGTTTTAAATAAATGAATCAGTAATCAAGACATTTTTACATAAAAAGGGTTTTATTTTCTACAACAAACTTTTAAGAATTAGAAACTATGTGAAATAATGTTCTATTAAAATTAAATGAAGCAGGACTTAAAATATAGCTAGATATTCTGTTTCTTTCCAGAATCTTGCCTTGGAAAGATCAGATCACTCATATCTTTATGGCACTAACTACTTACATTAAAATGCTTACCTTTACAATCTAAGTAACAAAATATTCCAATTAGCCATATATTGTGAGTTAATTAAGCATATCTGTTACCACCCAGAAGTCTTAACACATAAGAAATTTAAAAATAAAAAATGATAAACTCTTGAATTTCTTATCAATCTCTGGGACTACACAAGAGAAATGTTTTTAACAGAAGAAATTAAAATGTCAATAATTTCAAGCTTATCTTCCTAAAACATATTTTAGTATTCCTGATGTATAAGAAAAGTGATTTATCCACACTTAATTATTTTTCAATTCAGTACTCCAAAAGGCAGAGTTCCTGATAGAAAAGAAGAAACAAACCATGAGGCACCTGAATAACCCATAAGGATTTTATGTTTAAGAATCATATTATGGGGGGCGGAGCAAGATGGCCGAATAGGAACAACTCCAGTCTCCAACTCCCAGCGCAAGCAACACAGAAGACCGGTGATTTCTGCATTTTCAACTGAGGTACTGGGGTCATCTCACTAGGGAGTGCCGGACAATCGGTGCTGGTCAGCTGCTGCAGCCTGACCAGCGAGAGCTGAAGCAGGGCGAGGCATCGCCTCACCTGGAAGCGCAAGGGGGAAGGGGATCCGTTTTCCTAGCCAGGGGAACTGAGACACACAACACCTGGAAAATCGGGTAACTCCCACCCCAATACTGCGCTGTAAGCATACAGGCATTCCAGGAGAATATATCCCACACCTGGCCGGGAGGGTCCCACGCCCACGAAGCCTCCCTCACTGCTAACACAGCAGTCTGCCGCGATCTATCCGCAAGGCAGCAGCGAGGCTGGGGGAGGGGCGCCCGCCATTGCTGAGGCTTAAGTAGGTAAACAAAGCCGCTGGGAAGCTCGAACTGGGTGGAGCTCACAGCAGCTCAAGGAAGCCTGCCTGTCTCTGTAGTCTCCACCTCTGGGGATAGCGCACAGCTGAACACCAACAGGGGAAGTAGCGGGAGCCGGTGCAGACGCGAACGACTCTGTCTGACAGCTTTGGGGAGAGCCGCGGATCTCCCAACGCGGAGGTTGAGATCTGAGAACGGACAGACTGCCTGCTCAGGTGTGTCCCTGACCCCTGAGTAGCCTAGCTGGGAGAAATCCCCCACTAGGGGCAGTCTGACACCCCACACCTCACAGGGTGGAGTACACCCCTGAGAGGACACTTCCAAAGGAAGAATCAGACAGGTACACTCGCTGTTCAGCAATATTCTATCTTCGGCAACCTCTGCTGCTGATACCCAGGCAAACAGGGTCTGGAGTGGACCTCAAGCAATCTCCAACAGACCAACAGAGAGTCCTTCTGACTGTCAGAAGGAAAACTATCAAACAGGAAGGACACCTATACCAAAACCCCATCAGTTCGTCACCACCATCAAAGACCAGAGACAGATAAAACCACAAAGATGGGGAAGAAGCAGGGCAGAAAAGCTGGAAATTCAAAAAATAAGAGCGCATCTCCCCCTGCAAAGGAGCGCAGCCCATCACCAGCAACGGATCAAAGCTGGTCAGAGAATGACTTGGACGAGAGGAGAGAAGAAGGCTTCAGTCCATCAAACTTATCAGAGCTAAAGGAGGAATTACGTACCCAGCGCAAAGAAACTAAAAATCTTGAAAAAAGAGTGGAAGAATTGACAGCTAGACTCATTAATGCAGAGAAGATCATAAACGAAATGACAGAGATGAAAACCATGACACGAGAAATACGTGACAAATGCACAAGCTTCAGTAACCGACTCGATCAACTGGAAGAAAGAGTATCAGCGATTGAAGATCAAATGAATGAAATGAAGCGAGAAGAGAAACCAAAAGAAAAAAGAAGAAAAAGAAATGAGCAAAGCCTGCAAGAAGTATGGGATTACGTAAAAAGACCAAATCTACGTCTGATTGGGGTGCCTGAAAGTGAGGGGGAAAATGGAACCAAGTTGGAAAACACTCTTCAGGATATCATCCAGGAGAACTTCCCCAACCTAGTAGGGCAGGCCAACATTCAAATTCAGGAAATACAGAGAACGCCACAAAGATACTCCTCCAGAAGAGCAACTCCAAGACACATAATTGCCAGATTCACCAAAGTTGAAATGAAGGAAAAAATCTTAAGGGCAGCCAGAGAGAAAGGTCGGGTCACCCACAAAGGGAAGCCCATCAGACTAACAGCAGATCTCTCGGCAGAAACTCTACAAGCCAGAAGAGAGTGGGGGCCAATATTCAACGTTCTTAAAGAAAAGAATTTTCAAACCCAGAATTTCATATCCAGCCAAACTAAGTTTCATAAGTGAAGGAGAAAGAAAATCCTTTACAGATAAGCAAATGCTTAGAGATTTTGTCACCACCAGGCCTGCCTTACAAGAGACCCTGAAGGAAGCCCTAAACATGGAAAGGAACAACCGGTACCAGCCATCGCAAAAACTTGGCAAAATGTAAAGACCATCAAGGCTAGGAAGAAACTGCATCAACTAACGAGCAAAATAACCAGTTAATATCATAATGGCAGGATCAAGTTCACACATAACAATATTAACCTTAAATGTTAATGGACTAAATGCTCCAATTAAAAGACACAGACTGGCAAACTGGATAAAGAGTCAAGACCCATCAGTCTGCTGTATTCAGGAGACCCATCTCACAGGCAGAGACATACATAGGCTCAAAATAAAGGGATGGAGGAAGATCTACCAAGCAAATGGAGAACAAAAAAAAGCAGGGGTTGCAATCCTAGTCTCTGATAAAACAGACTTTAAACCATCAAAGATCAAAAGAGACAAAGAAGGCCATTACATAATGGTAAAGGGATCAATTCAACAGGAAGAGCTAACTCTCCTAAATATATATGCACCCAATACAGGAGCACCCAGATTCATAAAGCAAGTCCTTAGAGACTTACAAAGAGACTTAGACTCCCATACAATAATAATGGGGGACTTCAACACTCCGCTGTCAACATTAGACAGATCAACGAGACAGAAAGTTAACAAGGATATCCAGGAATTGAACTCATCTCTGCACCAAGCGGACCTAATAGACATCTATAGAACTCTCCACCCCAAATCAACAGAATATACATTCTTCTCAGCACCACATCGCACTTATTCCAAAATTGACCACATAATTGGAAGTAAAGTACTCCTCAGCAAATGTAAAAGAACAGAAATTATAACAAACTGTCTCTCAGACCACAGTGCAATCAAACTAGAACTCAGGACTAAGAAACTCAATCAAAACCGCTCAACTACATGGAAACTGAACAACCTGCTCCTGAATGACTACTGGGTACATAACGAAATGAAAGCGGAAATAAAGATGTTCTTTGAAACCAATGAGAACAAAGATACAACATACCAGAATCTCTGGGACACATTTAAAGCAGTGTGTAGAGGGAAATTTATAGCACTAAATGCCCACATAGAAAGCAGGAAAGATCTAAAATTGACACTCTAACATCACAATTAAAAGAACTAGAGAGGCAAGAGCAATCACATTCAAAAGCTAGCAGAAGGCAAGAAATAACTAAGATCAGAGCAGAACTGAAGGAGATAGAGACACAAAAAACCCTCCAAAAAATCAATGAATCCAGGAGTTGGTTTTTTGAAAAGATCAACAAAATTGACAGACCGCTAGCAAGGCTAATAAAGAAAAAAAGAGAGAGGAATCAAATAGATGCAATAAAAAATGATAAAGGGGATATCACCACTGACCCCACAGAAATACAAACTACCATCAGAGAATACTATAAACGCCTCTACGCAAATCAACTAGAAAATCTAGAAGAAATGGATAATTTCCTGGACACTTACACTCTCCCAAGGCTAAACCAGGAAGAAGTTGAATCCCTGAATAGACCAATAGCAGGCTCTGAAATTGAGGCAACAATTAATAGCCTACCCACCAAAAAAAGTCCAGGACCAGATGGATTCACAGCTGAATTCTACCAGAGGTACAAGGAGGAGCTGGTACCATTCCTTCTGAAACTATTCCAATCAATAGAAAAAGAGGGAATCCTCCCTAACTCATTTTATGAGGCCAACATCATCCTGATACCAAAGCCTGGCAGAGACACAACAAAAAAAGAGAATTTTAGACCAATATCCCTGATGAACATTGATGCAAAAATCCTCAATAAAATACTGGCAAACCGGATTCAGCAGCACATCAAAAAGCTTATCCACCATGATCAAGTGGGCTTCATCCCTGGGATGCAAGGCTGGTTCAACATTCGCAAATCAATAAACGTAATCCAGCATATAAACAGAACCAAAGACAAGAACCACATGATTGTCTCAATAGATGCAGAAAAGGCTTTTGACAAAATTCAACAGCCCTTCATGCTAAAAACGCTCAATAAATTCGGTATTGATGGAACGTACCTCAAAATAATAAGAGCTATTTATGACAAACCCACAGCTAATATCATACTGAATGGGCAAAAACTGGAAAAATTCCCTTTGAAAACTGGCACAAGACAGGGATGCCCTCTCTCACCACTCCTATTCAACATAGTGTTGGAAGTTCTGGCTAGGGCAATCAGGCAAGAGAAAGCAATCAAGGGTATCCAGTTAGGAAAAGAAGAAGTCAAATTGTCCCTGTTTGCAGATGACATGATTGTATATTTAGAAAACCCCATCGTCTCAGCCCAAAATCTCCTTAAGCTGATAAGCAACTTCAGCAAAGTCTCAGGATACAAAATTAATGTGCAAAAATCACAAGCATTCTTATACACCACCAACAGACAAGCAGAGAGCCAAATCAGGAATGAACTTCCATTCACAATTGCTTCAAAGAGAATAAAATACCTAGGAATCCAGCTTACAAGGGATGTAAAGGACCTCTTCAAGGAGAACTACAAACCACTGCTCAGTGAAATAAAAGAGGACACAAACAAATGGAAGAACATACCATGCTCATGGATAGGAAGAATCAATATCGTGAAAATGGCCATACTCCCCAAGGTTATTTATAGATTCAATGCCATCCCCATCAAGCTACCAATGAGTTTCTTCACAGAATTGGAAAAAACTGCTTTAAAGTTCATATGGAACCAAAAAAGAGCCCGCATTGCCAAGACAATCCTAAGTCAAAAGGACAAAGCTGGAGGCGTCACGCTACCTGACTTCAAACTATACTACAAGGCTACAGTAACCAAAACAGCATGGTACTGGTACCAAAACAGAGATATAGACCAATGGAACAGAACAGAGTCCTCAGAAATAATACCGCACATCTACAGCCATCTGATCTTTGACAAACCTGAGAGAAACAAGAAATGGGGAAAGGATTCCCTATTTAATAAATGGTGCTGGGAAAATTGGCTAGCCATAAGTAGAAAGCTGAAACTGGATCCTTTCCTTACCCCTTATACGAAGATTAATTCAAGATGGATTAGAGACTTAAATGTTAGACCTAATACCATAAAAACCCTAGAAGAAAATCTAGGTAGTACCATTCAGGACATAGGCATGGGCAAGGACTTCATGTCTAAAACACCAAAAGCAACGGCAGCAAAAGCCATAATTGACAAATGGGATCTAATTAAACTAAAGAGCTTTTGCACAGCAAAAGAAACTACCATCAGAGTGAACAGGCAACCTACAGAATGGGAGAAAATTTTTGCAACCTACTCATCTGACAAAGGGCTAATATCCAGAGTCTACAAAGAACTCAAACAAATATACGAGAAAAAAACAAACAACCCCATCAAAAAGTGGGGAAAGGATATGAACAGACATTTCTCAAAAGAAGATATTCATACAGCCAACAGACACATGAAAAAATGCTCATCATCACTGGCCATCAGAGAAATGCAAATCAAAACCACAATGAGATACCATCTCACACCAGTTAGAATGGCAATCATTAAGAAGTCAGGAAACAACAGGTGCTGGAGAGGATGTGGAGAAATAGGAACACTTTTACACTGTTGGTGGGATTGTAAACTAGTTCAACCATTATGGAAAAGAGTATGGCAATTCCTCAAGGATCTAGAACTAGATGTACCATATGACCCAGCCATCCCACTACTGGGTATATACCCAAAGGATTATAAATTAGTCTACTACAAAGACACATGTACACGTATGTTTATTGCGGCACTATTCACAATAGCAAAGACTTGGAATCAACCCAAATGTCCATCTGTGACAGACTGGATTAAGAAAATGTGGCACATATACACCATGGAATACTATGCAGCCATAAAAAAGGATGAGTTTGCGTCCTTTGTAGGGACATGGATGCAGCTGGAAACCATCATTCTTAGCAAACTATCACAAGAAGAGAAAACCAAACACCGCATGTTCTCACTCATAGGTGGGAACTGAACAATGAGATCACTTGGACTCGGGAAGGGGAACATCACACACTGGGGTCTATCATGGGGAGGGGGGAGGGGGGAGGAGGGAGGGATTGCATTGGGGAGTTATACATGATATAAATGATGAATTGATGGGTGCTGACGAGTTGATGGGTGCAGCACACCAACATGGCATAAGTATACATATGTAACAAACCTGCACGTTATGCACATGTACCCTAGAACTTAAAGTATAATAAAAAAAAAAAAAAAAAAAAAAAAAAAAGAATCATATTATGAATGTACTCTATGTAATGAGGTATAATGGACACCAGTCACTTCTCTCTCCTAGCTAATATTTCTCCCTTTTCCTCAGAGCCATCAGTGCCTTAGAGAACTAACAGCTCCCCTCCCTTCCAACTCTGTGATTCACAGACTCCTTATCTTTACATGCTGAAATAGGAGAAAAAAAATATTTGTTTCCTCTAAGGTGGCTTAGCTAGCACTGGTGCAAATTTTCATCTGCCTGAGTCAGCTCCCTCAACCCTACTACAAAAAGGAATAAATTAAGACAGACACACACAGATGTGGAAGAGACATAGAGATGAATGGGAGGTAAGGCATGGGAGTGTGAGAAGGGTACAGAGCAAGGGAGAAATACCCGTTTACATCACTCTGATCTTGGGATTCATGCAGGTCTGAGGCAGGATGCCTAGTTCACCTCTGATGTTCTTAAAAACCTAAGCCAATAAGCCTCTTTTTTATGAGTTGTATTTCTTTCACTGTTAATGAAAAGAATTCCAATGCACACAGGAGATTTTCTATTTTACTTAGTTACAAAATATCTAAAGGTACAGAATAAGTTTATAAATCAAAATATTTCAAGTCTTATGAATACTCAAGAGTTTCAAATATGGGCACTATTTTTGTTTTCTGTTTTTAATATTTTATACATTTGTATGATTAAAATTGCAAAACATTTGGGTTTTACTTATTAAAACTTTCTCCTCTTTGAGATGTGAATTTCCACACAATTAGCAAGAACGCTGAAAATGACTAATTTATTTTAAAGAAATTATCTTACCAACTCAAGTTAATATAATTATTAAGTTAACAACACAGGCAGTAGTGCATGCGGATTTTAAAAAGCACATATTCTGAAGCCAGACTGTCTTGATTCATATTTAGGCCCTGCCACTTGCTCATTGTGAGGCACATGTTTTCTCATCTATAAAATAGATTATAGAGTCGTTAAAAGATCTAAAATGTGGACAGTGCTCAGAACAGTATTTGACACAGAGTAAGCATTACATCAGTGTCAGTCATGTTGTTATCTAAAACAAACGATTTTGCAATAAGTAGACCCTGGGTTTCATGAACATGACTTGGCAATAATAGTACAATGCTTTAAAATGCCTCATTGGTTGGTTCATTTTATCATCTCACACTTTGCTTCAATTAAAGAAATGAGGATCAGAACTGCTTGACAGATGCACAAAAGTTCATATGTACACATCCAAATTAATGAAGCATCTTAGCAATGTTAGTAAAGACAAAGCCAAGATAGCATGGTAGTTCTCTTTGCTACTTGCCCTTTTTCTCCTTAGAGAGGAATGTGATGGAAAGCAAATTATCTGACTAGGAATTTGGGACTTGAGGCTGAAAGAATCTAATGCTGATTGCTTCTGCTTATTTTCTACAATAATATGATAATGTACAGCAAAAAAAAATTGCTGTCTATGATCCTAGGGATCTCATGTTCAAAATATGCAAGAGACCAAGCATGCATTGTGACTGTGAGAAACACTCTGAGTGTAAGCGCTTAAATTCAAAATTGTAAAAGCACATTGTAAGCTTACAAAAAAAAAAAAATCTGCTGACCATATTCGGCCTTTGAGACATCAATGGAGACACCTGGTTGTACATTCAAAAGTGAATAGTGACTTTACCTGAGTAGTAATGTTACATGACTTTTATATTTGTGTATCTTTTATTATTTTTGAAATGTTTCACCATGTACATTATTTCCTTTCATCATTAAAGGATAAAAAGACACATGCTATTTTTTTCAATTATAGGTTAAGTGACTCAGCTGTACCTAAATGAATTTGTTAATTCATTACATGTTAGAAAATCACATAGCAAGCCTTATGAGAAGAGGATAGAATAGATAAACACCTTAAGGAACAAAAGAGAGAAAAATCTGCGGGTAAGGTTAATTTAAGGAGGCAAAGAACATTCTTAGATGATTGTCTGTTATAGAAAAGAAGTCCAGTACACCATTTTCAACAGGCAGAATTCACAGTGATTCAAATATGCTGAGATGTGGTAAGCACTCTGTAAATGTGGTGAAATTGTATTTAACTATCCAAAATGACTATCTAAAGAATTATTTCTTTCTTTAAAGCTATAACTATGCAATGCATCTGCAAATCATACTTCTTGACTGAGAATACATCTTTCATCCATCTTTCCAGGTGTCAATAGCGTTTATTCGTCAAATGCCAGAGGAAATGTTAAAGCACAATGAAGGTCAGAGAGTCATATTATTAACCTTGTATGGATTTTGAATAGAAATGGATGGTAGCCAGACAGAGCTGAATACATCATTTTAAACTTTAAGCTTTTGAAGTTTACAATAAAGGCTTTGGAGCTCGGAATTTCTCTCATTAGGAAATTATCTGCTAAACTTTGCTTGCTTGTTGACTCATAGGCAGAGATTATAAAGCATAAGGGGTGGGGTGGGGTGTGTGTGCATAGAACTTATTTAATGGAGTTAAATCGGGGTCATAAGTATCCTAAAAATCACTGGAAATCGCACCTACACTAAAATCTACACAGTTTTGAGATCCACGAGACTAGTTTCATGAAAAGGTATCATCATGACGAACCTAAATCAGGAAGTGGGTCAGCCTTAAGGAAACATCATAATCTCCACCTTATGTGTGATTTCGCATTTCAGAGGAAATGCGTAGTCCCTCTAATGCTTCGAACTTTGCACGATGTCTAAAATAATAAATACGGATGGGATTCATGCATATTTTGCAAATCAAATAGAATGAGGGTTTACTGATTTTTAAAAACTATTCAGAAAGCTAGTCAAAAGCAGTGAGCACCTTTAAGTATATATTACAAGAGAATTTATAGAGTTCCACCTCAAGGTGCTGTTTAGTCCTGTGGTTCAAAAAAAAATGACTCAACAATTGCAAATAAAAAACAATTATTATAGTAAGAGATTTAATTCAGAAAAACTTAAGAACGTAAACATTTCTAAAGGGTCACACTCTGAAGAAGGGAAGTCTAGTACCTTATAGAAGGAAATTTTTATATTCAATCCTAGTGCAAATGATTTACAGAAAATGCAATGTAATGTCCTCAGGACCTTGTGAATATTAAAAGTAAAAGCGGTCAGGCACGGTGGCACATGCCTATAATCCCAGTACTTTGGGAGGCCAAGGCCGGTGGATAACCTGAGGTCAGGAGCTTGTGACCAGCCTGGCCAACATAGTGAAATCTCATCTCTACTAAAAATACAAAAATTAGCCAGGCATGGTGGTGGGCACCTGTAATCCCAGCTACTCGGGAGGCTGAAGCAGCAGCCTCAGCCTCCGAACTCAGGAGGCAGGCGTTGCAATGAGCTGAAATCATGCCATCGCATTCCAGCCTGGGCGACAGAGCAAGACACATCTTCAAAAAAAAAAAAAAAAAAAAAAGTAAAAGCAACTTATCTGCTGTCTACACAAAATACTCTACTCCAGTTGTTCCTCAAAGTGATTTCCTGGAAATGTTAATTCCACAGAATTTCTACAAATAATAGGCATTAAATATGGGAAGTAGTTTAGAATAGTAGTTACCAGTGAGGGCTCTAGGTGCAAAGAAGGTGAGTTCAAATTATGCCCCCACCACTTATGTGTCCTTGGACATATTTCTTCATTGCTTTATGTCTCAGTTTTCTGATCTATGTAACAGGGATAAAAATGGTATCTACATCACAAGATTCAGCGAGTGTTCAAAAAATAGTAGTTGCCATTGTTGTTATTGGTATTACTATTATGTTAAAAATTACAGTGGTCAGGCCAGGCGCAGTGGCTCACGCCTGCAATCCCAGCACTTTGGGGGGAAGAGGCAAGTAGATCACGAGGTCAGGAGATCGAGACCATCCTGGCTAACACAGTGAAACCCCGTCTCTACTGAAAATACAAAAAAATTAGCTGGGCATGGTGGCGGGTGCCTGTAGTCCCAGCTACTCAGGAGGCTGAGGCAGTAGAACGGCATGAACCTGGGAGGCGGAGCTTGCAGTGAGCCGAGATCACGCCACTGCACTCCAGCCTGGGCAACAGAGCGAGACTCTGTCTCAAAAAATAAATAAATAAAAATAATAATAAAAAAATTACAGTGGCCAAGTATGTTTGGATACATTGGGTTAATAAAATCAGATATTTCTCTTCTGAAAGATTTTGGAGTTATTATTGTGCTAATACTCAGTGATCCTCCACAGGACAAATAGAATTTGCAGGGTTTTTCAAACTTTTTTCACCTTGAAAGCTTTGTTTTCTCTCAGCACATTTTTCAAAACTAATGTCAAACAACTCAGTTGAGGAATATAAATAAATAAGAAGAGGATTTCAAAAAGTTTTTTAAAAAAGATAATACAAAAGAATCTTTCTACTGTTATCACTCTAGTCAGGAGCTTTTTTCATGTCCCAGAGTCTTGTACAGTGGCTAAGAGTTCTAGTGCTAAAATCAGATAATCTGGCTTTGAGTACCAGCTCTATTACGTATCCACTAAGTGATCTTAGGCAAGATAATGAACTTCTCTGAGCCTCTGCATCCTCATTTGCAAAATGGTAGTAGTCACCATGTTAGCAGTGGTATTATAGTTATCAATACAAGTCTACAGCAACCTCAATTATTGCCTACTCAGAAGAAAGCGTTTGACTGAGGGGTATAAGGCAAAAGGAAAGACCAAGGCAAGTTTCAGAGCAGTAATGAAAGGAAAGAAGTTACCTTTGGAAGAGGACCAAGCAGGAGACTTGAAAGACCAAGTGTGCGGCTTGACCTCTTGACTTGGAGCTTTATACATTGGCATACTTCTGGGATCTTGCATTACTTCTCCCCACTCCTGAGATCTTATTGGAAGCTGCTGATTGCTAGTTTCAGGTGTTTTCTATCTATTAGGAACAGGCCTTTCCCTGGTGTCAGCTGTGACGAATTATTTCTTTAGTGAGACCGTTAACAACCTCCTGTCCATCACCTCATGGTGGCCCAACACTCCTTGTCTGTGTGTATACTCTGCTCATACCTAACTAGCTACCTACAGAAACAACCATGCCTCTCTTACAGGATTGCCATGAGGATTAAAGGAACAAGTGTAAAGCATTTGCTAGAATGCTACCAAGCTGGGAACAGAAATCCTGCTCAGGGCATCCTGGATACTGATGTATGCAGGAAATGTTTCTATTTCCCTATCCCTCCTTAAGCTTCTGACCTTCTGATGCTTCCTTTGACCTGAGAGCCAGAAAAATGCAGATGTCTTCAAATACTTCTTCTTGAGGACATATTATTGCTAGTAGAAGATTTTCTTGGATGATAATATAAATCCCAAACATAAAGAGGAATGACATAACAAAGTATTCAGCTTCTCAGAGCCTTCATGACTGAGCCCGGCTGTAACTGTGTCACTACCAAGACTGCAGGACCAAAGGAAGCTGCTCTGAGAAATCCTATATTTTCTCTTGCCTTATGTGCCTTTGCTTCTGCTGGATTTCTATATTTTTTATTATAAATTTGGAGATTAACATAATTATACCGGAACCGTGGTAGGGTTGGGGAGGGTAGGGTTGGTTCTTTCTACCTGCAGTCAAACAGAAATACTGTAGTACAGCAAAACCGTCTCAACAGTAAGCACGCAATGAACTTGTTAGCCATCATTGCCATTCAGGGCCGGAGTCAGGGTTTGTGGGGCCAGAAGTTTACACAATTTGGGGGAACTCTGAAAAAAAATAAATACAGAATTGTGACACAGTTAGACACAGAATCTTAGAAGGTATCCATGCAAGTGAGCCCTGAAGCATAAGCCTCATTAGCTTT